>NC_031770.1:43060956-43330684 GCF_001522545.3 Parus major | reverse complement strand
CATGGTGTCGCCGGCGGCGCGGCTGGTGGGGCAGGGCGTGTGGGCGGCGCTGACCGGGGGCTGGTACCACGACCCGGAGCAGGGCGCCTTCACCAACAGCTGCCACCTCTATCTGTGGCTGTTCCTGCTGACGCTGCCCATGGCCCTGCACCTGGTGAGAGGGGCTGCGGGGGCTGGGGAGCGGGGGCCGGGCTGGGAGCCGGGCTGGGCCCTGGCCCGCAGGCGGCAGCGGCCAGGGCGCTGAGCGGGCTGTGAACTGCCCTCAGCGGGGCTGAAATAGTGGGCATTCTGGGCTGTGCCTGAGGATTTTGTGTCTAAAGGTTAACGGGGTGAGTCCGCCGGCTGCGCTAGGCTGCGGCCGGACCCTTAGCCCTGCCGGAGGAGTTGGGTAGGGGTGCAGCGGTGGGCTCTGCAAGTGCTGAATGACCGTGGGGACGTTTGCTCAAAAATGTCTTTCGGAGACAGGTGTTTCGGTTTTGTTGTTTTGGTTTTTTTTGTTGTTGTTGTTGTTTTTTTAAAGTTTGATCCAGTCTTACCTCCTGAGAAGGGTAAATAAATGGAAACATCCAGATACCGTGTAATTAATATGCCTTGCTGAATGTCACTGGTGAATCACATGGCTTTTTGTGACATGCAGCTCCCTTTGTGCTGAAATTTAAACTTTGCAAGTGAATAATAACTAGAGCTTCTTTGCCGGACTTTAAAATTTATTTTCCTGAAAAGCTTGAAACTTTTTCTCGTTTTTGTGTGTTTTCATACTGTGTGAGAAAAGCTTAAAGTATGCTGGGTCATCGAATCTATTTTGGTGTGTCCTTCAGTGATTATAGGTTAATATTGCTTCCGTTATAAGCAGTTTCCATCCATTTGGTTCCTGGAGTGACTCAACTAAATTCTCAACTTCAAAATAGGTTTTTATGCTACATGGTCAGCTATGGGCCTGATTATCAAAAGCAAAGAGCATTTATGACTCCCCCTGCAATCCCAGTGGAAAGCAAATCTTGTATCTTTAAGTGTGATTTGGTATTGGATTTTGTGGCATGGATTGCAGTGAATTCCTCCTGTAAGAATGGCTCATGGAGTTAATGAACCAGAATAACAATATGCTTTCTTGTGACTGATGGCATATTTCCTATGCAAACCAGCAAGGGTCTTGCATTGGAGGATTTGCTGTTCAAGTCGTATGTGTGATTAAAAAGTAAAAAAAAAATTGAAGGCTAACTTTTTTGTCCCAGTTGGTGTAAGTATGTGTCTGAAAGGATTCCTTGTGGGAAACTTCTGGACTGATGAAGGTGTGGGGGTTGCATGAAACAACAGTGGACTGTAGGTCAGAGCTAAGGTAGAAGTCATTTTTTAAAGGGGAGAAAATGTAACTTATCTACTGAACTCGCTTGGGCATCTTCTTTGCCTAACTAGATGGACTTGCTTTTTCTGCAGACTGACTGACTTTCTGATGAATCATCTGGTTAAATGCAGGTCTTGTGTTCTTGAGCTAACATATTGCTATGGGAATTCTTTGTCCTTGATAAGAATAATGTGTTTATTATGATGGCTGCCTTGACAGTAATTATGTCCTTACACGTTTTCTTGTTTTCAAGTGGCTTGTTTCTAAGGCTTTGTAAACTTTATGCAAGACATCTATTCTTGCATACTTAGAAACTTCAGCCTGCTCTTTAACCAAAGGTTTTTTTCTGCTTTATAAGAAATTTTGTTTATAATATTCAATAGTGTCTGGGTTGATATTTATGTTACGTACTTGACACCAATATTTTGGATTCAGCTAAAGCAGTCAATGATGTTTCTTAAAATGGCAAAATCAAAACAGACCAGAGTACTACTTTAAATTTTTCATTTGCTTGGGATAATATTTTGTTGAAGTTAGGAAGTCTCTCTGAAACAGTGTGATTTGAATCAAATAGCAAAACTCATCCATCTGTTTTGAGTTTTTTCACAGTGGCTCAGCAGAGGCATGCTGACAGTAGCATTGAGAAGCTTAAAGTATCAAGTTGTTTCTGTTGTGTGGATGGAGAATTTCTTTCTCTAGCTTATTCAGCATAGCTTACTTTGGTACTAAGGATTCCTTTATTAGCTTCCCCGCCCCTGAAAATGCAGATCTGTTTCCATTACTTTATTTACTTAATCATTTAAACATTAAAAATGTACATTGGATATTTTGAGCATCATTGCTGTTCAAATCAACTTTCAAAATTATAGTGAGATCTCTTCTAATTGTGCCATATCAACTTTCATATTATATTAAGAATTAAAGTTACCTTATTCCACCAAACAGTTGAGGATCCCTACGTGTTTTGCACATGAAAATAGTGATAACTCTTTAGTATTCAGCTCCCAGGCTGAATTCAGCCCCAGAAAAACATCAGTGACCTAGAGATGCAACTTTGGGAAATACTTACACTATAGCTTATTTTATAAGCTGCAAGGGAATGTGCATCGTGTTTGGGCAATGGCCCAAAACAATGTACTGAATGTTTCTCCTGCCTTTTGCTGGACAGGGAACCCTTGAACTTACTTCTTACACACTAGATCTTCAAATCATGCTGTGATAGGAGAATTACAACATGGCAGTATAAGGGTGTGGGCACATAAATTACTCAGAGGTAAGCTGTGATAAAACTAGCAGTGTGTCAGCTGCTTCCAGTCCCACTTGGCCACCCTTTACCCCAGTCTGTAACAAAGTTAAGGATACATATATTTCCGCAGCAGAGAGGTAGGCTACCCAGTTACATACTATATTTATTGTGTGGTAGGACACACACTTAGAACTCAATGCACACCCCTGGAATTTTATTTGCTACCTGCTTTCCCATGGACATCTCTTTGTATGGATTCACCTTAATTAACATATAAGCGTGGATCTTGGGCCACAGTGTCATATCTCCCACGCATATCTCTGATGGTAGTGACTGACTGCACATTGAATGGTAGGTCCCTGACCCAGCTGCAGCACTGCCTTGCTTTAGATGCCTCAGGGGCTCAAACAGTGGGTGGGATACATCTGTGTCTAAGCACCCTTTTATCATTAAGCCCAATTTACAAGGCGTGGTATTTTGTTCAAAGGTTACATACCTTTATGTACGTATCTCAGTCACCTCCACCTTTGTGCTACTCAAATAATGTCAGTAGACATGTGAAGGAGAATGTGGCTGTTCTTCTGAGTAGGCAGAAGCCCCAAGCAGAGGTGCTTCTTATGTGGTGATGTCAACTCTGTTGCATTTGCAGCAGTAAGTTGGGTTGCATTTGGGGTACACCAGCCTGCATTTCTGGCTGTGACCCCATGCTATTCTGGTGCAGGGTACAACAACAGAAGCTACTGGAGAACAAAATGTTCATTATGGTAGAGTTTTCAATGGGACAAGAATGAAGAAAACTAGGGATACAGCTTCCACAGAAACCTGTGGGAAGTCATGAATCCCACTTTCTAATGAATTTGTATTTATGGATTTTTTTTCCCTAGCTTCTAATAAGATGTCGGCTCAGTTGAAGCCGATCCTGTCACTGGGATGGCATCAAAAGGTCAGAGAGCTGTGTGAGTTCCTCTCATTAATGGAGGAGTTGTGCTGCTGTGACCTTGCTCAATGGGGCACATTCTCTTAAAGTTTGCTGAATAACTTTTTAATTCTTTGGCTGCCTTTCAGCTGAGGGGATGGAGGGAGATGACGAATAGGCAGACACATGATGTGATTATAAAACCTCATTTTCATAGAAAACCAGGCTAATTATAACTATAGTGCATCAAAAGTGACCCTATCATCTAATTCCTCAGTGGTCTATAACTTAATTCCTCCTTAGTGTGGATTTGATAGCTGTCAAATCACCTGTCTCTACCTGGGAGCACCAACTGCTGTCATATGACACTAGTACCTTATGCAAGAGGCCTGATTCACAGAATAGAGGGCTTTCCATTATCAGCTTCATCTTTCTCCTCATTCCTCATGTGAACAGGGAGCAACCTGCTGGCTTGTAGCACTCAGCCTGCCCCAAGATTCAGAGTATTAAAGATGCACTGGCCATTGGCAGTCTTGGTGTGTAAGGGCGCTAAAACACAGCATACCTTGGACAGATGGGCACGGAGACCATGGGCTGGCTCAGGGCACACCTCTGGTAGGTCTGGTCACGAGGCAGGGATGAGGACATGCAGCACTCAGCATTTGCTAAAACTGGCCCTGTTTTCCACTCAAAAATCTGGGAGCTTCCTTTGAGTCTCTCTTGTAGCATGCTGTCTGCACGCATAGGCTGCGCTGCTGGAAATCTATTTTTGTTGTGTCCTCTTGACATTATTCATATAATATTCATTAAGCTTTATGAATGTCACCTATAAAGCACTTCTTTTCTAGTGGGCTGTTCTGTGTTGTTATTTAATAATGAGTGGTTGATCTGTGCATTTTAGTGTCTAGTTGAAGAGATTCCTTAGAAGGTGAACAAATCTCTCTTAAACAAGTTATTACAGATAATTGGCTGTCGCTCTTTGTGAAACCGAGCAATTTCTTACTCGTTTTGTAAAAACATTAGTCATAAACCACAAATTCTTTAACCTCCAGTTCTTCAACCTCATCCACTAAGCCTTATACCCTGAGAACATGACCTTGCAAATGGATCCTCTCTCTGGCCCGAGTTCTCTAAATAACTGAAGGGTATGCTGAGAGTAGTATTTACACAGTACTGTGAAGTACTCTTAACAGACTTAAGCCTCAACTTGTAGAAAGTCATGTCTGTCTTATTAGGGATCAGTGGTAGTATGCACATCCTAAATAGTTTCCCCACTATTGTGCAATAGATTCTTTGTATCTGAATCAGAACAGTCATAAAAAAGGATTCGCTTGAAAATATTCATGTGTACATCTTGATGGTATGAAGTCCCAGTGAGCCAAAAGCAGCATCAGAATTGCATCCCACTTGCTTGTCACAACACAGAAATGATTCAACATATTAATTTCAACAGCAAGATAAATGTGGTGACTTGTCCTAAAGATGAAATAGGCATGCCTTGTTTCCTTCCCTTTACCTGTGTGGTCAGCGTGATTTATTTCTGAATTTGAAAAAACGATTGATTTAGTCCTAAAGTAAAAAAAATTCTAAAAAATTACTTTCAGTAGGCTTTTAGCAAGTTCTGAGTATTGAAAACCTTCTTTGTTTTTTGTGTTGATTGGGGTTTTTTGTTGTTCTTCTGCGAGAATATGGTAAAGCTCTATTTAAATAAAATGCCTAAAACTTGAAAAGAGATTAAACTCACTATGAGACTGTAGCTATGCAATGACAACACATAAGCATGTTCCATGACTACAATGGTAAAGACTTTGGTACTTCAATTAAAACTGCAAGTTTCCATTGCTATGATTTGCCCTTTACTGTAAGGAAGTGTTTGTATATAAAAAAGTTGCTAGTATGTCATGTCTGTGGAAGAACTTTACAGATTATAGTTGAACTGTAATTAATTTTAATGACTAAGAGCTGTAGTGCTCATCACAGATCAGCAAACAGATCACAGACAGCTGCGAATTAACAATTATGTACTTTAGAAAAATAATTCAAGGAGGTTGTATCATAGTTTAACCCCAGCTGGCAACACACAGCCAATCACTCACTCCTCCAGCCTCAGCCAGGACAGGATGCCTTTCTAACTGTGTTTTTATTAATTTGTTTTGACTAGTCCAGACTAATTATTTAAAATTCCTCAGTGGTTAAGGTATTTGGGAACATGTGAGGCATTAGAAAGTAGACATCAAACTACAGTGTTTTACTGTATGCAGTATTTAACTGACATACAGGGTTAAGATGACAGAATTTTTCTAAAGGTTTTCTGTTTGTAGATAACTAATGTTTCATTTTGTGTCTGTATTTTTTGAATTCATAGTTTAGGAAAGGCTGCAGCTGCATTAATATGGGAGTGCAGTATTTTAAATATGTTTGTCAATGGTGAGATTTTGCTGATTTTGATAATAAATAATATCCACAGCTAATAAAAAGAGGAATAGACCTTGTAAAATGGTTTGAAACTTGAAGAAACCCTTTAACTTTTTCTGTGAGCAGAACTCAATACAGATATTGTATGTAAAAATTTTAGCACCATCTTCTCAAAGCGAACTGTTATCATTGTGTCTTCATTATTTCTTTCTGTAGGCTTTTCCAGCAAATGCAGTGACTGTTTTTGTGTACTGCAGCTCGGTGACAGTTTTCTTCACGGTAATAAAGGTGATCAGCTACCGTTTGCACCTTATGTTTGATAAAGGCGAAGTAATTCAACAAAAGCTCTCAAGAAAAAATGGAAGGCAGTGTAAAGATACAGAGGTTCAAAAAGGAGAAGTGGTTCAGTCCTCAAACTGTAGGTAAGGTTTTCATTGTATCGCTGGCACATTATGTAAAATGGGTGAGTTTGCATGATGGTCCTTCATAGCAGAAATGTCTGTTGAATGCAGGAATACTCCTTACAGCTGTGTGAAGAATGACGCTTTCAAAAACTTGCTTAGTGCTTTTCAGCTGGTTAGCTGAAATGTGGTGTAGCAGGCAGAGCTGCACCCGATTCAGAGGTCGGGCAGCAGTTTCCTTGGTGAGGAAAGAAGTGCAGTATTTTTACAGCCCTTATGCTTTCATCATTGGAGGGGAAAGAAGTGCTGTTACTTCATTTTGCTGTGCTACTTCTTGCCATTTTGTTCTTATTCATCAACTACTTCCCAAAACTCTCTGTGATGCCCTGTGGTAAGAAGCATTGCTTTATCTTTCATATGCTTCCCCTTCAGCAATAACTCGGGGGATCATGTCATCGGTGAGACCAGCCAAAATGACTCTACGCAGACAATTCCCGACAGCTCCAGAGTGCAGACTCCGCACTCGCAGGACTCACCTGGAGCCACGGTTAGTATGTGCACTCCTCCAGCAGTGTCCTCACCTCGTGCAGTCCACAGCTCACCACACACAGTGGTTTTGTGTTGCCAGGTGCTCATAGCTTCCAAGCAGGAAGGGTCATTCCATGCATCTACTGGGTATGACTGCCAGTCAGCCTTGTCCTGAAGGTTTGGCTTTGCAGAGCTGAAATTGCCATACGTAATGCTACACTTCTTAGGAAGGCTCTCCTCTGCTCTATACTATAAGGCAAGCGGCCTTCGTAAATCTTGCCAAGAGCAATAGCTTTTGGGGCTCCTTTGAGAGAAGGGAGAGGCTAATGCAATCAGAATTATTTTGTTGCCTCTGAAGGGATCTGCTCCTGGAGCATTAATAATTTGGTTTTGTGTAACTAGACTTACGCTTATAAAATAAACCAAAAACATCTCTTCAGTATTTAAACAAAGCATAAAAGCCATTTAAATCTAGATGTCTAGGGGAGGTTAAAATTGTTTATTTGTGCACTCGATGCCGTTGGCTATGCTTAATAAATCAAAGGTATATGAAGTGAAGATAATATATGTAAGTGTTGTTAAAGAAAAAAAAATAGGAAACACTCAAGATGAAGAAATTTTCAAAAAGCTAAGAAACAGAATAACACTGTCTGTGTAGTCTGAAGCTACTCCCCTTGCATACTCTGATAACATCTTTAATTATGTGATGCCATGCTATTTTTTTCTACAGGACTCCTGCCTCAGTCAGTGCAGAGGATGGTTAGTGATTTCTGAATAAGTGGCTATTTGATACTTCATTCTGTCTTCATAGTCCTCCAAACCCACCCTTTATCCCTATTTAATACAAATAATTCAAATCCTGGTCTGAATCAGAACTATTTCTTCATTTCCTGGAGTGTTTTTACCTTTTTGTAGCATCTGTGTGATTCACAGACATTAATAGTTCTTTTGGTTTGTTTTTTTTAGTGAGGTAAGATATTTTTCACCTTGTTTCTGTCCTACTCTCCAGTATTCTGGTATTTGTCCATTCTCCAAACCTATGTCTTCCTGGGATCTCATCCTAGTCTCCCACTTCAAAACATGTAGGTTGGGTCTTGTCAAACCAAGTCTCCTGTTCTAGTTACCAAGATACCACCATGAAATTTTAGAAAATAAAAGTAATTTCCTCTTGGTTTTGGTGCCTGTCAGTCAGAAGAGAGCCACAGTCATCTTTTTCAATGTCTTGTTCTTAATTATGCACTTAGGCTGTTGGATTTAAACTCCTGAAGTATTCCTCTGGGGTATTTAGTTTTGAGCTCCCCAGTTAGTTCCCATGCACACTGACCTGCTGATGAGAATCCAGCAGAAACCACCAAGGTGACTGAGGAACATGATGTGTGAGGACAGGCAGATGGGATGTTTTAGCCTTTGTAAGGCTAAATTCTTTTGTAAGCCTAGAAGAAGAGCTTACTGCTGCCTTCAGCTTTCTAATAGTAAGGTACCCAGCAGATTGACTACACTCTTCTCAGAGGTGCCCAGTGACAGGATAAGAAACAGTTGCAGCCTTGGAAAGCTAGTTAGATCAATTACATTTAATGTCTTTTGTGTGGGGTTGTTTTGTTTCTTGGTGGTTGGTATGTTGTTTGGTTTTTTCCCATACCAAGTGAGTGGTCAAATACTGGAAGAGGTTTTCCGGAGAAGTTGTGAAATCTCCTTCTTCGGAGGTTTTCAAAGCTCTGTTGGAGATGGCTCTGAGCAACCTGCTCAAACTGTATCTGCTTTGAGTGTGTGTGTGTATGGCAGAGGGGATTTGGACTAAATGACCTTCAAGGCTTTCTTGGAATCTAAATGATTCTATATTAATTTAATGTCTCTGTCCTCTAGTTGTCCATTGAGAAATACTTACCAATGCGAGAGGCCAAACTTTTCATTTTAGTGCTTCGGAAACACATAGCTGGAAAAGAGGAACAGATGAACACATTCTATTCCTTAATGATTAAAAAAAGAAAGTATCTGGATTAGGCACTGCAATTTTTTTTTTTTTTTAAGAACATCTTTTTCTTTCCCTTCCCCAAACATCACATCCAATTGCAGTGATGCAATTTGGAGCATGATTGCTCTATAACCATCTCCCTCACCCACCCCTTGCATTTTGTGCAAGGTACATGTTCAAATGTCAGTGATTTTAAGCAGCTTACTAGTGCTGTAATTAATCTTAGATAACTGTTGATAGCTACATTGATAGATATTTTTTTTCCCAACAGAATTTAATAAATGACCATGTTAATATTGTGTGTTTCTTTTCTTTTTTTTTAGGATCTGCCAACAAGGGAAACTATTGAAGATCTTAGAGGTATTTTAAAGGCTTTATGAATCCCCTTAAACTGTTGTTTAATCATTGCTTGGCATAAAGAGTAATGCCATAGAGGACCCCATGGCCGATTCTGTTGTGGCTCCTATTAGGGTGTGAATTGATGAGCCAGAACTAAATTTCAAGGATGTTCTAACAGACTAAGTTTTCTCAGCTGTCAGCCAAGCTGTTTGGAATGCAACCTTTTGAGGGGTGTGCAAATAGTTCTTCCCATTTTGATACAGGGAGATGAAAGATCCTTGCCTCACATTCTTGGGAATGCTTTTGTAAAGCATCAAAGTAGGAAGCTACCACTTGAATTGAATCTTAGAGCCCTTGAACATCTGGCTGTAAACTTCTATTGTGATTGTCAACCTTTAGGTCTGTGTTGTATATTCCAGTACACCTTAATTTGCCTTACACTTCCAGTGCTTGAGATGTCTTAATATTTTAAATACTGCTTTGTTTTTATTATGGCTGATCACTATATCCTGTGTGACCATTTAGGAAATGTAGAAAGTGATGTAGCAACCTGCAGCATTGGTTTATTCTTTCTTTTCACCTCTCCCTACGTGGGGATAGTTCTGTAAAACATTTTGATTTTGAAACTAGCTGTTTCTTCAGCTATTTTGATTATTTAAATAGACATGCTGCTAAACTTGTCCTGACTTGGAAGGGTTCTATCTTGCTTTTGTAGTACTTCATATGTAGCTACCAAAAAAACCCCTCCTTGTTTTGGAACTATTTTAATCAGCTATGTCATCTGTGCTTCCTTTGCTCTGCTCTGGATCAGGTTTTCTTGGTTAAAGATCGTAGTTTAAAAATGCTTAGTGTTCATGTGAGACCTAATGCCAAAATGTTTTTTCTTAGGTGTTATGGTACTAGAAGACCAGGCTACACCACCAGTTTCATCTACCTCACCCTGTATCAAAGCAGATATATTACCTGTTTCTACAACCTCTGGTTCAGGTGCCACCACATCAGCAATAGCAACAAAACCAGCTGTTATGGAAACATTTCCTGGTGATGGAGTAAATGAAAAAGGAGTGAATGGACAGCCTTATGGCCACCGTGGATCCCAAGATATTCTTGTGGACAGAGACATAGCTAAAAACTTCTCCAATATTTCTTCATCACAAGGTGATATTTTAAGGACCGGAGTTTCTTCAGAGCCATGGGACAGTGAAAATTCAGTTATTTCAGACTATTTAAGTAATCCTAAAAGCTACAAAAGAGAGAAATTGCCAGATGGATCGCCAGAGACAGGCTTTACCAGTAACTACCCACAGTGCAATGCCGTTGCAACCAAAGAGCGTGAGCAGATGGAAAGTTCTTGCAATGTTGGTAATAGCCATGAGGACCTTGATTGCTCAGACAGTGAGACTGCTGTTGTAGTTGTGGATAATTCTGTTCCTGGAGACCAGCTGTGTGAGCCCATCAAAATTGTCATCACAATGAGTACTACACCAAACACCACCCTGAGTGACCTACCGGGCTCTGTGCCCTTACAGGCCCTGGAAAGTGAGAGAACAAGCTCAGCCCTTGACTCTGGTGTAGTTAGAGCAGGCTGGTCGAGTCAGCAAACTAATGAACAGCTCAAAATCCCTGTTATCACGTTTGACCTGTCTGAGGACAGTAAAGCTAAGCCTTGCTCAGAAGTTAGTGAAAGTGACAGAACTCCAGAAATGTTGAGGGCGGAGTTGTCATCCAACCAGTGCTCTGGCTATGAATCGGGTGATGCAGTAAAGGAGCTCAGCAACCCAGCAAATACACCTCTAGAAACTAACACTTGTTCAGATCCAAATCAGGAGAACGCTTTGGAAAATGTCCAGACTGTGGATTTAAGTTCTAAGGAAGACCTGCATAACCTAGACCCACAGTCCTGTAGAACTGCTCATGAAAAGAGGCATATGCGGGTGTTGAGTGTAGACAGCGGGACAGATGTGCTTTTAAGTAAGAATTTTGTGGAGGTATCTGACAAAGAAAAGACTTTACCAACCTCTAAATCAGATCTAGAAGCTAAAGAAGGTCAGATGCCCAACGAATCTAACTTTCTAGAATTTGTCTCCCTCTTGGAATCCATTAATACCTCAAAGATGAAGACATCTAATCAATCCACTGTCAAAACAGAGACGACAAAGGAAAATGGGCTTGTTGGAGGTATTATGCATGGGTTACAATTCTTTTGGAATAAAGATATTGTGAAGAATTTGATTACTTAGCTGGATATCTGCAGTAATGCAAATTCCCAGAGGATGACTGGTTGTGCTAATAGGGCCAGGGTAGGGCTGGACTCAGTGGGACAAAGTGGTTTAGTGGGTGTGTGTGATAGTGTCAGCTGCAGTTTTAAAATATTTTTTATCTTCTTGAAGAAAATTATTTTCCTTCCTCTAAGAAACCTAGTGATAAGCTTTATAGGTATCCATTATGTATGTAGTCTTCTGTACTAAAATAGTGTGCCTGGTTTTTTGGAATACCAGAAGTATCTTGCAAAAATATATATAGCTATAGCATTACACTTGCCCTTGCACATCTTACCAGGTGCTTATTGAGGAGTTGTCTGTGTGCCTCTGACTATGAAAACTCGAATTGTCACTGGATATGGTTCAGCTTTTAGCTAAAACGTGTGCGCACACATACATATATTTCTAAATTTCCTGGATACTTGTGGTTTGGCTTATAATTAAAAAAAAAGAAGTCATGTACCTGTTCTCAATAGATAAGAGTTTTTATTTTCAGTCACTTAAAATATTTGCATTTTAAGGATGAAAGTTTGGTGGCTGTTTTCAGTGAAAGCCCCCAGTATTTTAATGAAAAATAATATATTCCCTTGCACTTTTCCATTACCTATATGCAGTACAGCTTAGAGCTTTTGTATAGAAATTTCTGGTTTTAATCAGCATTGTTGTTGCTGTCAGTGAACTCTAGGACCTTTTTCTGTTGGGAAGGACTTGTTTTTAGTGTCTCTAGTGGCCTTCCAGCAAAATTAGTAGGGCCATTTAATGAGGATGTGAGATACAGTGCAGTGAAGGCAGATGCAATCTCGTGGTACTTCCCCAGGTGGTCAGCACAGCTGGTTTAGAAGATCTGACTCAAAGTGAAATAAGACAACCTGTATCTTCTCCTTCTCCAAAACATTTGTTTTACCTTAGATCCTATAATAAGCTGTTTTAATAAAGTGTAAGAGGATGCACTCTCAGTACTTAATTTGCATGGAAGATAAGAAACTTGATGGTACTCTAGAAGAACAGCTTGGTAGTCCCATTTTGTCTGCTCCCTGTTCCACCGGCTTGTTGTTGCATGAGCCTTCCATTACATGAAAAACGCCCAACTGACTTAAAAGGTTTTTAAAAACTATTGTGAAATGTGTGCTTTTATCTTGTCAAAAAAATAAGTAGAATTATCTTCTCAATGTGTCATTTTCTTTTAGATTCCATTTACCTTTCACTCTGTCTGTCTCTAAGTCTATCCTAGCTAATGTATTACATCCCTATCTCATTCCATCTTTCACCTGGGTTCATTTTTTCTTCTTTCTAGAACTTTTTCTAGTTCTGTGCCTTTCCTTCCTCCATTTAGGCACTCCCCTTCTCTGCCACCTACTTATTTGTCTTCCTCTTCTTATTGGTACACTCTCTTTCCTTCTGTTCTTCCTAGCAATCCACACTGTTGCTGGTTTAGGCTTTTCTACTCTGTTGAGCCCATCTAAAGCTGTTGCCTCCCCACAGCTTGCATTCACTTCTCCTGTACCTGCCCTCCTCTCTGTTCCTTCTGATGAGGGAATTGAGAGGAGGGTGGTACAGGAGAAGTGAATTTTGCTCTTCCTAGATGTGCCACCTCTCTTTTGGTGTATCTTACCCATCTTTCCTGCCTTCTCTGGCTGTTTATTCTTCACTGCAGTTTCTGTCCTTCTCTATCAAGTTTATCAGCCTGCCCTTCTGGCTCCAGTCTGTGCTCTGATTGCCCAAGACAAGTGCTGAGCAAGCCCTCCTTCTCACTTGAGCCTGCTGAGCCCTGCTGGATTCCTGGGGTGCAGTCACCTACCTGCACAGCAGCACACAGCAACGTGAATGGTGCAGCAAGCAGATTGTGATGTTTTTCTGTTTCCTCAGCCATAAAAAGGAGTGTTTACACAATAATTGTACTTCTGAGTGATGTGACTTAGGTGGAAAAGAGAATTTCAGAGGTAAATTTAAATGAAAATTAAAAAAGAGAGAGTGCAGCTAATCTAGAATGGCCTTTCAGACAAGTATCCTCATATAATATGAACAGGGAAGGTTGCTGCATGAAAGAAAGCAATGGATGATCAAAATAAGTCAGACTCAGATTCCACAGTGAAAACAAAACCCAAACCCCAACCCCAAAACTTATTATTGTGTGTGTAGTTACTGTGCTTTAGATCTGGTGAACAGGACACTTATACAAGATCATGAGGAAACAGAAGAATTCTGCTCTTCCCTCAAACCAAGCTCTCATTTAGTGACTTGAACTGAATTTCATAGAAGCATAGAATGGTTTTGTTTGGAAGAGACCTTAAAGATCATCTAGTTCCAACCTCTTGCCATGGACAGGGACACCTTCCACTAGGTCAGGATACTCAAAGCCCCATCCAACCTGGCTACACACCTCTAGGGATGGAACATCCATAGCTTTTCTGGGCAACCTGTTTTGGTGCCCCACCACTCTCACAGTAAATAATTTCTTCCTAATATCTATTCTAAATCTTCCTATTTCTATTAAATCTCTGCTTTTGTGAGATAGTGAAGTTGAGCTGCATATATGTGTAATTAAGTATCTCTGTATGTATGTGGGCTCAGCAAGTGTCATCCTGAAGCAGAAGAGGGACTGGAAAGGGGGTGCCCTGCAGGGGCAGGGATGGCAGCTGTGAATTCTGCACCTTGAACTGGTGCTGTGGGAAAAAGGAGATTCAATCTGAACTCCTTGAGTTTGGGAGAGGTAGTTCAAAGGCAGTTATTTTTAAGAGCAAGTAGGCTTTGTTTTCCAGCCTAGTCAGAACGTGCTGTTTGTTAAAATAAATTACTGTCATTACTGGCAGCTTCCCCTTAGCAAGACTGAATTTTAGGAATGAGAAAGCCTTTAATTTGTTTACAGCCTTGCAATTGCAACTATGCTTTAATAATACAGTATCTTGGAACAGATCTGAATAAACATTATTCCCACATTAGAGTGGTTGTTAAGAAAAGTGTGTGTGTGGGAATACAGAGTCAAGCTATGCACCAGTTGTTTTGAGGGAGGAGGTTAATTCTGTTTGGTTTTTGTTCTTTTAACCTTTCAAACTGTCTAATTGGCAAAAGTTAGCAATAGATGTCTGGTCCAAATGAGCATGAAATGCACCCCAGAAAGATTTTTATTAGGCAATGTGAAAAATTTGGAAAATTCCTGGAAAGCTGATGATTCAGAGCTGTGTGAAAGAAAACTGATATTTTGCATACTTTGTGGAAGGTGGGGAAATGTGCTCATCAGAACAGTCTGGCAAGTGAGTGAATGTCATGGATGAGCCTTCGTTATGGGTGGTCCCTCACAGAACTTGTGTGTTCTGTGGAAGTAGAAGAGTTATCCTGACCACATAAGCCTTTGCCAGTAGACAGCTTGGTAAAATGAGGTACGAGAAAATGAAAGCCTTTCTTTACACTTCTGAGGATGCCAGATTTAACCTGTTAAAATACAGGATATAAAAGCTCTAAGTGCCACTCCACCTCTTCTAGATTGTGAGAAAATACCACTGACACTGATGCTAAAACTGACTTTCAGAGCAGTGTCCTTTCAGTTTTGAATCACACTTGTACCACCCACATCATGAAGAGTGTGTTGTAGGGCAACTGCAAATTTTTTTCAGTCATTTGAGAGGTGTAAGAAAACCTGGGTTTATTGGCTGCTTTGGATCCCTCTGATGTGTCTTGAACCAAGTAAAGAAGTTATGGATCAGACTCATGCAGGGCAAAACCTCTTGTATGTCCCCTTTGGCACAGCTGGGTTGTAATCTAGGACAGGCAGTATTATCACCCGGGGAGCAAGGCCTGCCGTGGGAGTGGTGGGGACTGGCGTGGGAGAAACTAAACCAGGGCTGCATGGCCTGAATTCAGATGTTTTGCAGGCTCTTTTTAGAAGAGGTACTCATCATTCTGGGCAGTGCACAAACCACAACCTCGAGTGACTTGTTCTGGATCCCAAGTAATTACCCTTCTCCTATAAAAAACTAAAACATACTCCTGTGGGTATTTTTAGACCTTTTTTTTTTTTTTCTTTCTCCTTGCATGTGAGAAAGAGGACTATCACATGCCATCTAGTCATGGGGAAGTGAGATCTTGTGCACTGAGTCACTGGTGCAGTTGACAGTCATGGTGGGAAGTGACAGCAGGTGATTTTGCTGGCAGGTGGGTAGCTCCTAGGAAATAAAGCCCTGCCTGGTGCTAGCTCATCTCTTGGAGCAGCTGTGTATCATCCCTGACTCTTGTGCCAGAGAAGGGCCACATGGCATGTGGTGCAACTCTTTGGATGTGGAGGAACTGGTGTGCAGAACTCAGTTCTCTGAATCTGATGCTTAATGTGGAAGGCTTGACAGGTTAACATGTTAAAATTTCAGTCTTTAAGTCGAAGAGGTAGTAGTATGTATGATGACAAGTCTGACATCTGCAAAGAAAATATGAGGTTATATCAGAGGCCTGTATTCTGGTGTAATTCCTAAGTATAATGATTAGGCTGCTGACTCCTAGCTCCGCTGCTGACACAGGAGATTATTTTGAGCAAGTCACTTCCTGTAGCAGGTACAATGTCTATTGCTGGTTTTTCCTGTTGCTTCAGGATTAATGTGGCAATCCTCATTAATGGACAATGACGTGTGCTTCTTCAGTCTCCATGCTGAGCTCTTGTATCAATTCTTGGACAGTGTGGTATTCCCTGGGCACACCTGTTGTTTGGTGGAAGACTAGCTTAAATGTCAGTATTTTCTTTTAATGTATTTGTGGTATAATAAGCAAATTTGGGTTGAGAGTAAAGTGCATAAGCTAGATGTTTCTGCTAAAGCAGTTGGTGAAGAAAGGATTAGGAATGTTCTTAGGATTTATAATCCACATATATGAATGGCGCAGTTCACAGCTTGTAGAATTTTGGTTTTATGCTGGTACTCACAAAATCATAGAGTGATTTGAAATTATTTCTTTGTGGCTGAACAGGCAGCAAATATATTGTAAAGGGAAAGTTTATATTTGAGCATAATGTTGTTGAAGTGGATTCTGTAGCAAAGCAATTAATGAACAGAAGAGAGAAAGACTTAATTAGCTTAATTCTGCTTGCCCAGGTTTCAAACCAGATGGTGTTTGAAGCTATGACAGCAGTGGCATTTTGTTTTACAGGAGTGAGCTGTGAAGCTTAGGATAGGGTTATGTAAATAAAAGATGAGGAGGAAAGTTTGGAAGACTCTGGTAAGGGGCCACAAATAGTAAAAATGTTTTGGAGCAAAGTTACAGAGTAATAAAAGTTCATTCTAATTATCTAATAGTAAGGCAGCTTTAAGGTTGCCACTGGTAGGTGGTTATTGTGATTATTCTATCACAGAATGAAAGAATGGTTCAGGTTGGAAGGGACCTTAATAAAAAAGGTTAAAAATCCTGCCCCAACTTCTCCCCTGCCTTGGGCAGGGAGTCTTCCACTAGACCAGGCTGCTCAGAGCCCTATCCAGCCTGGCCTTGAACACTTCCAGGAATGAGGCATCTGTAGCTTCTCAGGGCAAGCTGTAGCAGTTCCTCACCACCCTCACAGTGAAGAATTTCTTTAAAATATCCAATCTAAACCTGTCCTCTTTCAGTTTGAAGATATTTCTCCTTGTTCTATCATGACATACTCAAAAGTACACCTCTTCAGATTTCTTGTGGTCCCTCTTCAGGCACTGAAAGGCTGCAATTGGATCTCCCTGGAGCTTTCTCTAAGCTGAAATCTTAGCCAACTCTCCCACCCTTTTTTCACAGGAGAGAGGTTCCGTCCCTCTGATCATCTTGGTGGCCCTCCTCCAGATTCACTGGATTGATACATGTACAAAGGCTGTTTCATTTCAGCTGTTAAATTGTTCACAGCCTCATCCTAAAGAAGAGCAAGGGTTTGTCTATAAAGATGATCTGGGATGCTTAAAATCTGTTCTAGAAGTGAAAAAGTTACATGGCAAAAGAAATTATGGTACTGTAACTGCTTTTAAAGTAGGAGTTCATTTTTCAGCACTGGGATGGTATACTTGTAATGTTGATATGCAGCTACAAGTCTTTAGTGCAGAAAAAATGTTTACTGAAAGTTATGTATGGGACATATAAGAATTGTTCCTTTTCATAATTATTTTACTACAATAACTTAAGCTTGTGTCTTGTGCTCTATCAAGATATGAAAATGGTGCACAGACCAAAACTTGACTGTTTATGCAGGACTCTTCTGAATCACCCTGCCCCAAGACTGATTTGGCCATGAGTCCTGATAGTTACACTTCACATGTCTGAGTCATGTGGCATATAATTTCCAGATAAATTATGTGGCTATTGCAGAGCCTAGGTCTGATCTTGATACTACTGTGAGCCCAGCCGTGCACGATCTGGAGACGTGTGGAGCAGTGGTAAATGGCACAGGGACACTGCCATGGCGCCCTCTTGCACCTGGGAAAGGGTTTTCCTGGTGTTTGAGCTTTGCCAGCACAACTGCCATGCAAGGAGCGTTTGGTGACGTAGAACAGATTGGATTGTGTACTCTGGCAGGGCACTCCTAGTCTAGACACCTCTATCTTCATTTAAATACTGAAGGTGTAAGTCACCTGGAACAAGATGAGTAATAATCTTGAAAGTCAGTCACAAAGCCATCATGGCCCACTTTTCCAGTGCTGGAAGTACTCATCACTATGGTGTAGTCTGATTGGCATATCAAGACTGCAAGAAGCAGTAGGTTTTTGTTATTATGACTCTTTACCACAGCAGGGAAAAGCAGTCTGCAAGGCTTGTGGCTTGGAATGGAAAAGAGAGAAGCATATTCTGAAACCACTAGATAATCAGCTTTTAAAAAATCTTTTTAATTGTTCCAGCCCTAAAGCTAGTTTGGGGCACTATGGGACCAATTAGGTTATTTAAACCATAGTTTCTGATCTCTATCAATTGTTTTTACAGCTTGAACAGCCCAAGCCTTTAGGAAGGTCATTTTGATTAGGTATCTGTGGCTCCATCACCGCCCACAGGTATGGTTGCATCATTAAGGGGGTGCTTCAGTAATGACACAGTTTCTGCTTAAACTGGAGTTTAAATCTTTAACTAGAAAAGGAAAAAATGGTTCTCTCTTCCCCTAACTACCTTTCCCCACCCCCACAACAGAATAAAATAGACCTGGAAGACCTATTGAATTTTGCCTCCATACACAACTAAGTATTTTCCTACACCAAACTTGTGCTTGTTTCATTGTATTTATAGCACAGGCTTTAGGGTGTGAGGGGGTTTTGTCCTGTGAATTGAAACTAGTATAGAGATGTTTTAGCTCATGAAGGCTGGTTAGTTTATAGAGATAATGTGTTTGTAGATCGGCTGATACAGTTTGAGGAAAATGACACAGGTGATCTGAAAGGTCTGCAAATGCAAAAGCTTGTTTACTTTTTTCAGTTTTATCAGCTGACCTTATAAAAGGTAAAACATCTCTTTACAAGCCTTCACTCTGTTTTATCCTTAGACCAACTTAGATTTGACACCATTGTTTCTTGACTGGTGATTCTTGCAGGTTATGATTGTAATTATACTGGTGAGAAATATGGCTTAAGATATGGAATTTTCAGTGGGGTGAAATTTCTGTGTGTTTTTTTCCTTGATCTGAGGTGTTTAAACAGCAGGTATTGTAAGAAGTCTGGGTAAGTATGTTTCAATACACTTTGTCTGGTGCAAAAAGCTACAGGACTTACTGAGGCATCTCCAACAAGCACCCCCTTCTTTCATTTAAAGCATTTAATTGTGTGACTGCACAGGGTGCTGATGAAATCACTGTCTTAGTTGAACTTTAAAACCCTAACAGGTAATTTTTTTGGTTTGGTTTTGGTTTATAAACAAAGCACTGTTGAAAAATGTTTCACTATTCACCATAAATATGTTGTAGACATATATATATGAATAAATGACATGCATGTGTAGAGAGGTAATATAAATATAAGTGGTAGTCAAAGTAGTAGAAATTGGACAAATACTTCATGTGTATTTTTAAATCTATAGTTCTGTGTTTTCCAAACATCGGATAATATGTTGTGAAATTGTTTTGCCAGTTTGCCCTTTGTCCTGCACCAGGTGTGTGGCCCATGGGGAAGAGGGATTAGGCAGCTATCTGCTTTCCTGTCCAAGAACTCTATTTTCTTTAAAGGTGCTGCTTTCCCTTTTGTAAAAGGGGAATGGGCCAATGCTTCTGCTTTTCCACTGCCAGCATACACAGTTTGAGAACAAATTACAGCCCTCAGGAAAGCAACCTCTTACCATTCTAGATTAGGAGCAGATTGCTTCCCTCTGAAACAATAGGGGTAGCAAAGCAGAAATGCTCTCTTGTTTGTCCTCCACTTCACACAATGTATTCTTGAAACAGTCCATTCATGAGGGTTAGAGTACCTTCTCAAACAGATTTGTGGTTGTATTGTTTTAAGTAATGGTAGTGCTTTCCATAAAGCTGGCAAATACTGCAGCGTTTTAGATTTTCATTTTTAGATGCTCTTGTTCAGTAGCTAATGAATGAAACTCTTGAAAGTCATCTGTGGAGATGGCTCCACTTCACTGCCCTGTTTTCCAGATAGCCAGATGACGGAGAGAAAAGAAGAAATGGTGGGAACAGAAAAGCACTGTGAGCAACTTCCTAAACAGGAAAGATCAGATGTACAAAGCCAAGATCGTGCTAGTACTAGTCCGGTGCTACCAGAGTCTGCCAAATTTGCAGCACTGTAAGGCCAGTTTACTTTACAATTTTGTACTTCAAAGATATGATGTAAGCTGTTTTGTTTCACTGAGTAGAAATGACATAAACTTTTAATTAACCTCTCTTTCTTTTTGTTTTATTGAGAACAAGAAAAAAGTTCCTCATAGTAGTTTTGAAACATTTTTGTGTCAAGTTACCAGGGCAGCAGGCAAAGGCAGATAATCTACCGGGTAACTTCTCAGCAAGACAGTTCTGTCTTGCAAGTAATAAGTGGACCTGAGGCGTCTGTGCAAGATGAGCTCTCCGTGGATGCAATGCATGTGTTCATAGATGAAAACGGTGAGTTTATCTAGTTGGGATAATTGCAATGCATGAGGAAATTTCTAAACACTTCAGATGTCCTGGAAGGATATTCCTCTTGTCTGTTACTGGTTGCATGTTTTTCTGTGTGTGTGGAAAAAAAAGGGATTAGTAATTTAAAGTCAGATGAGCAACAGAGTTCTCCAAATCCAAATCCAATGACCATCACAGACTTGAGCCTTACACAGTGCCTGAAGTTTATCTTCCAAACATCATCCTCAAAAGATGCTGGCTAGGCCAGAAGACAACTTCTGTCCCTTCAGAAGAACCCCTGGCATTTTCTGCCTGACTAGAAGTTTTGAACTGACCTGACTGGGCAAAATATGACTCCTTTTTTACAGTTTTGTTCTTCAGCTGGTTATTACTGGCCTCTTGATATGGTGGTGCTTGCTGTCATTTGGAGTTGTGATTTCTACTGCTTTAAAAAAAATTAATGAGTGACCTAAGTCATGTCCCGTGCATATACTTGGGATGCTACTGCTCTGAAACTATTCTCAGAGTCTGCAGCTGTAGGATGGGTTTGAGCCCTGTGTAGTGCCCTGTGAGGTGCTGGCTCATACCTCCGAAAGACAGCTGTCCCAAAAGCCCTATTTTCCTTTAAAGTTGCCTTCAAAACCAGCATGGAGTGAATGCTCATGGTACTGGGTCTGTGACCCTGGAGGTACTTTGGTTTTCTGCCTGTTCCCCCTGGCTGTGCTGGCAGCCTGCAGCGCTGCTGTGCTGGGGGCAGAAGGGCAGCAGCTGCCAGTGGGGCAGGTGACGCAGCCTCTGGGTCAGCCAGCATCCACCCTTGGCTTTGTGCTGCCTCTGCAAACAGGGAGGAGCTGTGGCTGCACTTCTAGCAGAACTTTTTGCGGCTTTGTACCTCCTGACCTCACCTTTGTGAATGGAAAGAGGAAAATCTGATTTCACATTTTAAGGTGAATTTAGATTAATTGATGTATTTTGTGCTTAATTTACATGCCTTTTAAATTTTCGCTGTGACTTCTGTGTTTTGATTTGTCTCAGGTTTTCAGTTATTCAAATGTTAATTTGCTTTCTAAAATCCAAAATGAGCACCAACTGAAAAATATATATTTATAAATATGCCTGACCTAAAGTGCTTATTTTATAAATTTCTTGTGTACACAAATGGTCGCATCACTGAACTGACATTTTTTCTCTCTGTATTTTTTAAAGGGGAAATTAGATCCTGCTATTTAAAAGCTGGCTGTCAGAAGGAAGGAAATTTTAGACATCAGCTATCAAATTGTGATTGTATGTCAAATGCTCAGTAAGTAAGCCCTTATTTTTAGAAACGTTGAAAGTTTTCATTTGCTGGAAACTATGAAACTGTAGCTGTGAAAGATGCATGTGAAGGGGAGTAGTGGTGAATAAATGTGCTAACCTTTTCTAGAGAAGTCAAAGCATGAAAATTTTTTTGTTTTCTGCTAAAACAGTGACAGCTTTATAAGAACATAGGAAAGAAAAAGTGAAAATGAAAATCAGAACCATCCACTTGGCTTTAATTACTTTCTGTAATTAGCCACAGTCAAGTGTAGCTATTATAAATAAAATTGTAAACAAAGTAAGTGGCACTGTTCTATCAACTTTGTCTGGTTTGCTTCCCATACCTGTTGCATTCTTTGAAAATTTTTAGTGCTGTGTCAGTATCAGTCACTGACCGATTTTAGCAGCAGAGCCTTTCACTCTGCATTAACTCTAATGATAATTTGCTGCTCTGATGAGGTATCCAAACAATTTTCTTTTTTCAAAAAATTCTTCTTGGAGTGGTCCATAAAAATCCTGTCTATATTACTGTGGTTTCCACACTCTTCCATGTTATCTGTTGTTTGCATATCTGTAGAAAGAGTTTTAGCTATTCATAGGTATTTTAATTAAATAATTTTGGTTTTCATACTGTTTTACAGCATTTGGAGAAGTTGAGTGAGGGAGTGAGAATGGTCCTTTTTTAATAGCAAATATTGTTCTTCAAGGGTTTGGCTTTCAGTGGAGACTTTTGAAAAACTTGGGACCACGTTTAAAACAGCGTTAGCATTTTAGATAGAATGCTAGTATGAGAGATATGAGAATAATGCTTTTACTTGTCAGTATCAAAGAGTCAAAAAATAAGAAAAAAAAAGAGTAGTAGAAATGTTCTGTCAGTCTTCAGCTACACAAACCTCCTTTGTCTTGGTAGAGTTCAGTTTTGACCTAAAAAAATCAAACATTTTGCTTTGGTTCTATTTATTTCTTGCAACTTTCTTTGTTTCACCTTGCACAGAACACTTTTCTGCTCCCCCATCCTATAACTATGAGATTGTATCTGTCCTAAATTCAGAAATAGTTTTCTGTCCCCTGACTTTTAGCAGTTAATTTGTTTTTAATCAAAGGAAGGACTATCTTCCTTCTCTTGTAAGAAGTCATGCTGAATCTGCCTTTGCTAGATGAGTATGTGACATCTCTGTTTTCCTAAAGTGCTATTTTTCAGTTGTGGTTTGCAGACCTTAAGTGATGAGGTTTATTTTTAAGGGGTCTGCTCAACCCTGTTAACAAAAGCAAGTTCAGATATTCTTTACAGGTATTTACATGCATGTAGCTTCTTAAGGTGAGCACCTTTGCTGGAAGTCTCAGTGATAGACCAGGGAGTGGAACAGATCAGCAAAGAGGATTGGGGTTCCCAGGACTGTTTCTTTGTGGGAGTCCATGGGAAGCCAGAACATGAGCTTTTCCAAGAAGAGAGCAGCATGAAGGAAACTGCAATGCAGAACTTAATACGAAAAATAAGGAAAGGGGACAAGGAAGCTTGAAGTATGCTTGAGCTGGTTTTTGCAGGGGCTGTTTGAAATGTCTAGGCCAGAGAGATTAGTGAGAGCTGTTTGTTCAGTGGGCAGTTTCTACCATCTCTGAGTAGATTGAAGGGTAGCACAGGAAGGAAGGGGTTTTTGTTTTTTCTTCAGGTGTTCACTGTCAAGTAGTTTTGTATTTAGACAATGTGGAGCACCTACAGCATACAGAAAATGGAGGAGCAAACCTGCTTTAAGGACGGTACAGGAATGATGCATCTTCCCTCTCCCCAGTCCCCACCTGCAGCCTTGCTCATCAGTTATGTCAGCTTACTTTCTTTTTTGCTATAGATAAACCAAATGATCAGTGAAGGAAAGGTTATTAGTGAAGAAAAAGACAAATAGGATAAAATAAAGCACAGGATGTAATCAGTGGGTGCTTCACTTAATCTCTTCTGTGTATCTGTCTGTAGAGAGTCCTTGACAAAAATTATTCCCTTGAGAGTGAGCCCTCTCTGATGGAGATGTTCATCAGAAGAGTAGTCCATAGCAACAGGAGATGCTGCTGTTATGGAAGGATATTAGAAAAGAGACACGGAAAGCACCTCTGAGATGAACATGACTTAACTACCAGCCAATGAAAAGTTAACTAAGGAGAAGACAATGATTTTGACAGTATGCCTTCATGAGCAATTGAAATGGTGCAGAAACAACCAATAGCTTTAGGCCTGCTGTCTGAATTCATTAATGAGCCATCCAAATTAGATTTCATGAGTCAAGAGATGAAGGAGAAAATTAATGCCTAGCCAAAAGAGGTGTCATCCTCCTTTCATAGGAGGGGGTAGATTTTTGGTCTCGTGGAGCCCAGATTTCAGAATTCAGAATAAGCATAGAGAACAATACAAAGATTTACAGTAGATGTGTATGAGCTCTTAAAACACTTATCACCAGTCGTGCTTGCTTTATACTTTAAGATTAAGCTGCTCCTAAGGGGAAAATGTCAAACTGGGTTGAGCAAGTGGTATAATTGTGTGGATTTGAATGGACTGTGCCCTGATGTGCTTCTTTATGAGGATAATTGACCCAGGACAGAGGATGACAAGAGGCCTCTTGCTTTGTGGGTGTTGTTGGGAGAGGCAGCAGACCTGTTGCTGGTGTCTAGGAGTGGTGATGCTTCTTGGTAATGCTGCAGTTGTGAAAAAAGAAGGAATTTTGACTGGGGAGGGTATGAACTGTGTCTAGTATGTCAAGAGTAAGGTAATTGCCTTATGAATTTGCCATAGGTAACTATCTTGTAACACTGTTATGCAGAAACGAAGATGTTTAAGTATTACTCAAAAAAGTTCCTAAAGAAAGCCTTAAGGCAGACTAACTAATGTTTTATGATCATCAATTCAAGTTATAACTTTCTATTTCTGTCTGTTGAGTCCTGTATTGTCTTCTCTGTTTGTAGGCTTAAGCATTTCACATCGGATTATTAGGAACTGAAATTAAAGTAGGATTCCTATGGCCCATAAACATTTTATCTTCTTGGTGTAATGTTTGAAATTAATTTCTCACAAATAATTCAAAATCTTAACAATGCCACTGTCACAGAAGTGAGGATGTATTATGTTTTTATTTTGCTTCTTTGTTTTTGTGTGCTTCCTGCCTTTCATTGGCTTAGGAAGGGCTGGATGGACAACAATGGATTTCAATGTGCCAGAGAAAGCAGATGTCCAGATCTGAAGGAGTCTTTGATTTCTTCCTTCAGAGACTCCTTGACATTGCAGGCAATACTGTTAAAGGGAGTTAGAATTTGTCTTGTCAAACATCAGTGGTCAATCACCTCTTTTTGGCTCTGCAGTGTTGTGAGATGATCTTTGGAGTATTCTCCACTTTATCAATATTAACATATATTCCATCAGTTTCTACTTTTTGTCTTTGTTTTTGTTTTTTTAGTTTTACTGTTGGCTTTTTCAACTATAGTAGCTGTCCTAATATTACCTGTGCCTGCAGTCCTTGTCCTGGGAAATTTTCAGAGCTTCTTAAATGTAGTGTAAACACTGTCTTATTAATAATTTCCAAAATTATCCCTTGATTCTATTAAAGGTTACTGAGAATTAGAATTTTTTTCAGATTGTCTCTGTACTTGATTCTTGCCAAATTGTCTCTCACTTGTCTAGCAGTCCAGCTTTTAAAATATTTGAAGACCTAGCCAACTTAAATCCTGAGGAGGTTTTTATGTTGTAATTATCACCAAAAGTAGATAATTCCTTTCCCATCATAATACCCACTTTGGTGGGTGATTCTTGTCACTGAGTTTGGTAAATTATTTAAACATTGGCAGAACTGATCAAGTCCCCAGTTATTGTCAGTGTAATTGCCCTGACCCCACTTTTGTCTGTTGGCTTGCCAGCAACACCTCTTGCCAGCAGTCCCAGTGGAATGGGTTCCCTGCTGAGCTAATTGCATCTAAATTTGATGTTCCCATTACTCTGCCAAGTTCACCTCTAGCCATAAATTGCTCTGTGACAGGCTTTGACAAAAGTATAAACTCTATTCCCAGCTCATGGATTATGTTAGAAATTAGTACAAAAAGACCATTTGAATCTGTTCTGAAGTGGGTCACTGAGACATGTGATTGGAGCCTGGCTTTCCTGGAGGTGGCTGAACAGAGCACCTGCTTGGCCTGAGTCTTGGTGACTTGGGGTGGCAAACTCCATCACTCCTTTCCTCTTTATTCACTTAGATTTATATGCTGAGTGCCATATTGTAGGGACTGTCCCTCTGCTCAGCTGGGATCAGCTGTCCTGGTTTTGCCTCCTCTCAGCTGCTTCTGCACCCCTAGCCTCCTCACTGATGGGGTGCTCTGAGGAGCAGAAAAAGCCCTTGGGTCTCTGTGTGAAGGCTGCTCAGAAACAGCTAAAACATATCTGTGTTATCAATACCATTTCCAACACAAATCCAAAACATAACTCCATGCCAGCTACTATTAAGAAAATTAACTCTACCCCAATCAAAACCAGTACAAACAGAAAGGATTACCCAGATCTTAGCAAAAGTACCTTTATCTTAGGTGCAGATCTTGCAATGTGACACTTGAACTTTCATTTGAAATCAATTATATATAAAATCCAACTTACTCTATACCTTTAAAAAAAGATTTATTCCAGTTTGAGCCTTATCATGCTTTCTTGGTCATGTATCTTTTAAAGTTTTTAATATCACTTTTTGTGGGATAAAATTATATTAATGTATGTTTTCATTGCTACATGTGGTTCAACCATACTAGTACAATCATACATTCATATTGCACTTTGCATGTTCTGTCTGAGCACTTGATACTCTGAACTCCTCACTTTTTTCAGATGAGGCTCTGACTCTGAAACCAGGCTTCTAAAAAGCTGTATACAGCTAAAATGTTTTGCAATACAGATAGAGACCTCCATTTAAAACAGTAGCTTAGATTTTTTTTGTTGTTGTTGTTGTTTGTTTTGAGAATAATTTTATTTTTGGTATCATCTGGGCCAAAAGTTTTTAAAAGTATTTGCAGCAAACTAGTGGCTAACAAGTACTAAAAAAATAATTTAAGGTACCTGTCAGTACAGTTATAGAGTGCTGATGTTTCTGGCCCTGGGCAAAAGAGAGAATGTCAGATCAATGAACTAACTTATTTGATTTACATTCTCATACCAGAATAAGCTGCTTGAGTGTGTTATACTATATGAAAGTCTATCTAAATGCCTCGTGGTACTATATGTCTCCTTTATGAATCCACTAATATTTAGTATGTTCACTGTTGGAAAATTCCCTGAACCTTTGAGGTTATTTCTCATAGGAGAGAGTAAATTTTTTTTGGTTTTTGGTGTTTCAAAATGTTGTTTTAGAATGTGACAAAAAAGTGTGTCACTAAAATATCTTTGTATTTCTCAGCAAGGTGACCCAAATAACACAATCCCCCACTGCTCTTGTAATGAGCTGCTGAATCTTAAAGATTTCTTAATGCTGCTTGTCAGGTTGTGCAGTTCTGCAGCTGAGCATGTTTTGAAATGGATGTGACAAATATTACAGAGTCCTCTTTGGGATTCAGTGATTTCAGATGAGCTGCTCCCCTGGGCATAGAGCTGCTTGAATACAGAAATGAGCTGGGAGTGTGCACTGAAAATGGTAATGTTTGTGTTGTAAGGAAGCCATGGATCTTTCTGAACAAATTCAGTACGAATGTCCTGATGTATTTCAAGGGGCAGGAGGAAGCCCTTGTGTTAAGCTTGGCCAGTTAAAATCCTTTCCTTCATTTGTGTAGGGGTTTTTAGCCCTTCTTTCACTGAACTCTGGGCAGGGACACAAGTGTTTCCAACAGAATGAGATTCAGAGGTGAGAGGGGACCATGCTGCCACATGATGGCAGCAAAATCCTGCGCAGGACTAGGAGCTTATGGAGTGCTTCATGTGTTAGGACTGGCTTCTCTTCCATCCCCTGCCCTTCCATAAGGAGAGATGAAAGGA
The DNA here is from genome assembly GCF_001522545.3 of Parus major. Classification (NCBI taxonomy): domain Eukaryota; kingdom Metazoa; phylum Chordata; class Aves; order Passeriformes; family Paridae; genus Parus; species Parus major. Next base: position 43,302,978 of record NC_031770.1, on the reverse strand, counting down.
ATGTTTTTAAGTATTTTGGAGATAGCACAACTGTGGAAGTTATTAATGCACTAATTCCTATGAAGCTGCATCTTCTCAAAATGCATCCTCTAGTTTATTAGCTAACACATACTGTTTGTTTTTAAAGTTTTTAGTACATTTATCTTTGCTTTGAAATGTAATAAGCTTGCAAATTATCAGTTGACATGGTTATTAGCAAAATAAAAGTATCTGAATACTTGGAAGTACGAGTGTACTGAATGGACCCCATTCTTTACATTTGAGTAGGAAGGCATTCATCACTTTCTGCCTTCATATTGACCACAGTGCCTTTGGGGACATACTTTACAAGGCCTTTCTGTCTGTCTGCAGTAGCTAACTTAATATGTGCCACTGCTTTTTTTGCAGTCTATTACAACAGTCATCTGGTATCTTTCCTATTTATCCTATTATGTCAGAATATCACTATATTCAGCTTTCCCATTCTGTAAACTCAGATATTCTGCTTTATTGTTGTTAGGGATGTTATTTTTGCTAGTTAAAACAAATGCCAGAAATTGTTCCCAAATCCTGTAGTAAAATGTGTATAAATACACATTTGTCCAACTAGCAAAATATGAACGAGATTTAAGAGAGATTTCATCTGTTTTACATCTGATAGCATCAGATAGTACTGAAGAAAGTTAAGGTGCTGACTTAATTTTACACTTTATGACACTGCTAACATCTTACCAAAAAAGTGAAGAGTGCTTTCTCTTTAAGTTTTTTCTGTTTCTTGTATTGGATTTGTCACATAATTATCCACTGCTAAGGCAGCGATCACTGGTATATTTCAGTCTTCTTACATGCTCTGAGTTGCTTTTTCGTGTAAGTCTCGTTATTTTGGAACTATAAGCTATCATTTTCTTAAAAGAATCAACTTTATAGCTTTAATGTCAGTCTTGAACTGTGCAGTACTCTGGCCAGATTTGTGCTGGCAGCTTTCTAGTGGAGACCTAATGAGCAGCATCAGTTCAGGCAGCTACATTTGAGCCACAAACGTACTGTTTTGCAAGAGCACAACACTTACTAGTAAAATATTTTTGATTTCTGGGTATCTTGAGTTCCTGCTGTGTTGTCTGCACTGGCTGGGTCTTGCACAAGCACGTTGTGGAGGTCTCAGTTCAGTGCTTTTGGATGCACCTCAGACCAGTACCCCAGAAGCGACTGCTTGTTGGATGTGCAGGAGACATCTCTAACTCTGAGCTGCCTTCTGGCTCTTCACAGCCATAGCTGCTTACCATCACCTAAGGGCAGTATTTTAGGGAGCATTAGACATAGCTTTCAGCTATATTATTTATTATTTCTATGGATATTTATTACACACTGTAAACTCTGTTGTGACCCAGACAGCTATCTTAGACAATCCAGTGGGATCTTTCCGGTTTTAAGCATGTGAGGACCTGTCCTTTCTCCAGTATGCAGGTTAAAGTGAAATTTAATCAAGACCTGCAAAACAGCTTTATTAAGAGGGAATTTTTTGTGGTGTGGCCTGTATAATGAACTTACCTTGAGAGGGGTCCATGGCTAGCTAATCCTAGCAAAGGGGACAGTTTAGGCTGGGTTATGTTTGAATGGCTCATGCCAAGTTGTTGGGATATAAGGTAACAGGCTAAACAGAGAGGGAGAAGGTAGATTTTTCCAGCACTGTGTGGTTATATTGAAACATTCTGTGTGTTATATGATAGCTCCACTACCTTATGCTTACTGAGTGTTCTTATAAAATGGGATTATGAGCCAGAAAAAAATTCCTGGTTTTATACCAGGAATCAGTAGAGGGTGCTATGTTGCTTTTGAATTTGGTCTGCGTAGGTTATATGTTTATCAAAGATATTTTTAGTTAATAATTCATTATTCAAAATTTAGTTCAATTATACCTTTGCTTACATTAGCAGTGCAGTTTACTGTGATAGATCTTGATAATATTAATTTGATTCTGCAAATGAACAGATTTTGTGTTTAGCAAGATTCCATGTTATACTGCGATCAGCTCCATTATAATGATTTTGTGATTAGAGAGTGTTTGCTCCTATTTATATATGGTAATAAATTTATAGAATCTAGTTTATAGGCTTACAAAAACACAAACACCATCATTGCATTTCTTACTGGTGTTTGCTGTCAGTGTGATAGCAATGTCATCAGATGAGATGTACAGTTTCTAAGTAGCTGAACAAGCAACTCATCTTTGGGGGTGAATGTCAGAAGGAGGTTGTGTGGAAAATAGGGATAAGGAAGACAAAAACAGCAAACAGGAGCTGAAGGAAATGGAAGATGAGGAGAGAATAGGAAGATGAGGAGAGAATAAGAAGACATAGAGAAATGAGGCTGATGACTGCCAGATGACATTCTGATTTTGGAATTGTTGCTTTGCTAGCTCTGCCTTTCCAATTTATCTGCTTTAATTGCTTTTGCAGGCTTATAGAGTTTCTGACTCTTCCCCATAGTTAGTGTCCTGGCTGCTTGTGGTCTCCTCTGCCACTTGCTGATAGGCGGAGCTATGGATTGTTAATGTAAACACAAAACAGACCATGAGCGCTCTTGGCTTTTTAGTTTACTTCAAGTCTGGTGGGATGATGATTTGATCTCCTAAGTTTATTCTTGGAAGAGGTCTTACTAGTATAAGATTTTTGATTTCTGAGAACTGATAGACTCCCCATGTATTCTGTTCCATCCATCTGTCCTTCTGCCATTTCCATTTTTGGTGAATGTGGGATTAAAGATGTGGTTCGATCTCAAAATACTTTTGGTTTTTGTAGACAGACAGATAAAGATGCAGAAATTCAGTGAAGATTGACTCTTTGTTTAGGAATGCATGAGCAACCACTGTTTTATTCCCCTGCTCTTTTGTTGAGTCACCTTTCGGGCAGGAATTCTCAGGCTAGTGTTCCTGCAAAGCCTGGGCTTAATTTGCCTTTTTCCTGCTGTGAACAGGGAGACTGAGGGTTGCACCCACACTGACAAGGGACAGGACAGCTCATCCTGAGGAAACAAACAAAAAATCCCTTGCCTTCCTTCTGACTGGACAAGGTTGCTCTGTAGTCCGTATCTGTGGGAATCTCACTCCTGGGAGACATTCCTCAAGGCTTCCTCTGCTTTCTTCCTGCTTAAATCTTCTGTTTGTGATCCAGGATCTTGGATGAGTGCCCATCCCTTCTGTACTGTTTTGTTAATAACTGCTGACAAAGGAGATGGTTATTACAGAGGGATGCCTTGTGGCTGGGACATCAAGTGGGTTGTGTTGGACCATGTTCTCATTTGCTAGTACTATCCAAAAGGAGCATGACAGTTTTCCTGACTCTGGAGTGGATCATGCTGCTGTCTGTAGTAGGAGGAATGTGGAGTGCAGAGGAAGCCATTAGGGTCAGGAGCATGGGGTGCTCTCATTTCTGCTCAGCAGAGAGTTCTGCTGGAGTGGCAGATGATGAATATCAGTTCTGGAATTCAAGCCTGATAACAATCAAGACTTTGAAAACATAAACTACCTGTCTCAGAAACCAAAGGTAGGATGGCTCCTCTGCTGACATCCCAAGGCTGATTGTGTTCCTCTTGGTCCAGACAGAACTAGTAAATCCTGGAGGGGAGGAGAGAGTGTGTGCATTTCAAACTGTTGGTGTGGCACTTCAGCCCTTCTTTTAAGTAATCCAGACACTCAACTATGTTCCAGAACAATGCTAACCACTGCAGGTGAGTTAGCAGCCAGTTATTTGCAGGACAGCCATAATTTTAAAGCTTTAACAATAACAAGAGTTACATAGCAGCCTTTGGGAATTGGTCACCAATAGCAAGGAGAGTTAACTAAAATTAATAAGATGACTTTGGGGCAAATGTTGGGTATGCAAGAGGAGGGTTTTAATCTTTGCACTGCCATCAGCTTCCTGTCTGTCTGCAGGCAGATTGCTCAAGTTTCTTCCTGCTTGTCTTTATGCAAAATAAGAACAACAAATATTGACTATCTTGTATGAACACTTAGGTGCTTTCACCTCATGTAGATATAAGTATTAAGAGCCCAAGGCAGGTATTCAGAGGCAGTGGGGCAATGAGCTTGGAGCAGAGCACCTGATGTATAAATCCCATTTGGAAAAGAATTAGAAAGAAGTATTCAAAACAGATCTCTTCCCCAAGTAGCAATTGTTTCATTTCAATAAAGTTGTCTCTAAAACCCAGTCAGTCATGTTATGGTAACACCATTTCTGCACCCAACAAGCACTGCTGCTTTAAATGCAGATTTTTGCAAGTGTTCAAGTGCTGTACCTTCAACAAAAACCAGTAAATGTGAGGAAAAACAATAAATATTATTTTTATCAGTTTACATTCAGTATGGGGAATATCTGAACTAGCCTTATGTGAATTAGCTCACATATTATTATCTTGCTAGGGCAGAAGGAAGTTCTTGTAGCCTGAATTCTCAGCAGGGTAAATCAGTACTCACCAAATTCAGTGCAGGTGAAATCAGACTAGCTTAGTACCTAAGTGAGCTCATTGGAAGCTATTCTGGGATCTCTGCAGAATCTGTTTTGCAGTTTTGCTCTGTAGATGTGCATCTCCAAACTTAAATTGTCAATGGACAGGAAAAGGCACTTCTGAAGTGTGATTCCTTGAGGGTGTTCATCTCAGAATGAGAAAAGCTGTGATACAGAAGTATCTGTTTCTCTGTGGTAGATGTAGTAAATCAAGTATATCTGAATTTGGGTGTTTTGTGGATCTGCGCTAGATTTCAGATATGAGGGTGGAAGGTTCCCAAGTCTTATGAGCCAACCAGTAGTGTAATTACAGGCTTTCTTCTGTAATGTTTCAGAATTGTTAGGAAAATATTAGTGCTTAAAACAATCTCTGTCTTTCCTGTCCTCTGTGCACAGTGAAATACAGTTCAGCTCCTCCAGTACTACCACTTCAGAGAGCCAAGAACCATCTTCTGGGGATCAAGCAGCCAGCGCGCTTCAGCAGCAGCTCCTACTGATGGTGGCCAGAAGGACCCTTTCAGAAAACCCACGGGTACAACATGAGTTTCTAGCATCTTGGTGAACTGCTCGATAAACAAATGCTGCAGGCTTGTCCCTGAGACAATTTTGTTGATTTTGCTATACTGCTTTTCCTGGTATTGCTTGTGTGGGAGAAGATAAGTTTTATGTTGATGGATGCAACTCAGCTATGACACTGAGTAGTGTCCTAGGGAAGTACTTAAAGACACAATCACCAAAAAAGCTCATCTTCTATCTTCAATCATATTTCATTTGGAGGAGGACACAGCTGTTAGGATTTTAGACACACCACCAGATTTTAATAGTATGAAGTGTTTATTCCAGATTCATTGCTGTCATAAAACCTCATGTCTGGTTTCACTTTTCTGAATTGGGCAACCAGACCTCTGAATGTTTGCTGTGGAATGTTGAAGCCACCTCCTCAATGCAGTTAGTAAAAGAAAAAGGCCCTCAGACTTCAATTTGCATGGTCTTATGTGGACATGAACTTTACAGTGTTTGAGGTATGTGACTTAGGGCTATGATCTTTTTTACAATTCCTTTTATAATAACTTTGACTTTCCCTCTACCATGGCAAAATTCTAGTTTGGTATTTGTGAATAACAGTAAAATGACAGTTAATTGCCTTCATCTTAGATTTCACACAGGAACGTTAAGCTAGAAGCAGCTTCTATAAAGGAACTATTTTAAACTAAAAATTAGTAAATTGTCCCAAATAGTGTCTCTCATATTTGGACAGTGTCTTCCATCTAAAGGGTCAGATGTTTTCCAGATATTTATAGTCTTGTAAACTGCCTGTGAATTAGAGAACAACTGTAATTTCTTCTTTCTCTTTTAGGAAGACTGCTCCTCAAGATCACATAGCAAATTTGTAGCCAGGCCAGGCAGTAATTTCAGAATGTCCTGGTTTCTGAATTATTTTTTTTTCTTAAACATGAAATACTTGAGCCTACATAAATCAGGAAAAGCATTGTCATTGATTTCAATGAAGTTAGGGCTTCAGGCTGTCACTGACACCGTATAAATTTATAAAGTGAATTTTTATAAGCCCCTTTTGGGTAGGATAAACAGTTAGACTTGAGTTTCTTGCTCAGGGCTTGTCAGAGAGTTTCCCAAATCCAGCTCAAAATTCTGATTCCCGCCCAAGCACTACATTCACAAGACTCACACAGAGGATTTCATCCAAAGGTTACAGCTCCTCAGGAGCCAGAATGTTCACTTATGCACTCAGCTAAAGGCGTGTTGGGCTCTTCTGGGGAGCCAGTGATCAGATCCTCAGGTGTTTTTAGTGAACTCTCTGCCACTGTTTTGATTTTTTTATCTAGTTATGGCGAGCAATCTACATTAGATGTGTGAAGTTAATGACTGCAGCGGACTGAGTTTCGCTTTACTTTCTGTTGGGTAATAGGACCCAAGAGAAACAAAACTGTGCCAGTATTAGCAACTGTAATATCTTAATACATGTTTTTTTCTTTAAAAATGCCCCAACCCCATGTTTAAGTTGCTTTTTAAAGTAGTAATAAAAATATTAAAATTTGGACTGCATAAACTACTTTCAGATTTTAAAGTCAGCACAGTGAAAAGATTGCAGTTGATCTCATGGCTTTTAAATCACTCAAAATTACTAATAAAGGAAAGAATGCCAAATATCCCAGCATCCCCTTGCATGTCTCAATGCTCAGAAATATGAGGGATTTTCCTGCACTACTAGCAGTTGAGCTCCCTGGCCCTGCATGGCTGTACACTTTTAGTCAATTGGAGGCACGAGATAAAATGTCTAAACTTAAATTTCTTTATCCAGAGCTTATGCTAGCCTGCTTCACGTCATATTTGCCAGCAGACTGAGGGTATCAACGAGTTGTTTTCCAGCTGATGAGCAGTAATACATTGTCATGTGTAACCTCTATGTAAAATTCTTTTTCCTGGAAAGCAAATATTAGAAATTATTCCAATATTCTGAGAAAAAAAAACAAAACAATTCCTTTGTGGAGGTGGACAGGTTGTTTAAAAAACTGTGCTTTGCTAACAGTTATAATTTGATGATCAATTACTTCATGCAGAAATCTCCTTCCCTGACTAGGAAAATTAATCTAAAATAAATAAGTCTAATGTAGATGTTGCCTAGAGTTCCATAATAGGTATATTTGTTGATTAATTATCTTTAAGGAGGGGTGGGGAAAAAGCAGCCTAGGAGGGGGTTGAAAGCCACTGGACTTTACAGTGATTTGAAATCTCAGATTCTTCTTCTTGAAAGAAAAATAAGTGATTTTCTCCCATCCATCACATCAGTAATGGTATACCTTGGAAAGAAAGCACTGCTTTGCAGAGTTTTTTTTCATCTGTTGTCTAGCTTTGCAGGCTTGGCTGATGGTCTGCAGATAGTTGGAGGAGAGTTGTAGAGAAGAGTTGAAAAAAGCCTTAGAATCTGGGAAAAGCAATACTTAAAAGAGTGGATTTATGATTATGATGTTAAGATTAGAGACTCTTAAATTAGTGCTGTTTATACTATTTGTGCTTGTTTGCAATTTTTTTTCCTCCTCTTGCTGCTCTTGAGGAGGCACACCTGATGTGGCATTAAAAGCATCTCAGGAAAGATAAACAAAGCTGTGTTCTGGAAGAAAACTTGATAAGTCACACCTCTAGGCCTTAAGGCCTATTTATTTATTTATTTATTTTATTTAAAAAGAAGGATTTGTCCTGTCATGTTTTTGTGTTGTGCTCTAATTAACTTGATACATGGGAAAATCTTCAAAGAGAAACTTTAGACAGGTATTGGATCTGGACTAAAAAATTACTTTTTAAATGAATGTTTAGTATTACTTTTTAAAGTGTATTGTCACTGTTGAGCTCCATGATTAATATAGCTTCTGCTCATCTGTAACAAGCTGGTGTGATATTTTTGTTTCTAATTTAAAATTAAGAAAATAAATATGCTAATATGCTCCCACTAGCCCTTTTAATAAAAAAAATAAACCAAAAAAACCCAAAACAATATATGACACTTCATGTAAATTTGGCCTTTTCAACACCTGTTTTGCTGGCAGCTGTGTGAGAGTGTGAGAGAGTTTTGTGCATTTCTGGTTTGTTTTTGTAGCAGCCCAGCCAGGACCCTGAGGATTCTTCATGTTCTTCAGCACAACGGAAGCTGAACAGGCAGTTTTACAGATTTGCTATATTCCCTGGCAAGTGGATTAAAGTCTGGTATGATCGTCTTACCTTGTTGGCATTGTTGGACAGGTAAGCTTTTTTTTAAAGCTGCTCTATGTAGTGTTATGGTGGATGGCTTCACATGTCCATAAAGCTATGCTGACCACTAGAGAAAGGGAATTCAGGTTGAATAGATAGATGTGGTTTTGCTTTAAGCTGAAGTTCAGGGTTGGTTTCAGGGATTCTTGCTACCCTTTGTCTTCAGGAAGAGACTTTGATTCATGTGAGTACCAGGCTTGTAGACTAGTCTGTAATTTGACTCACAGATGTTATAGATCCAATGATTTCTGATGAGAAAATCAGAAGTAGAAGGGTCCCAGGGTATTGTAAACCAAGTACACCAATCTTTAAAAAAAGAAAATGATTTATAGAATGGTATTCAGGTGAAGATTTTTGAGCTGCTGCCTCTGTTCCAGTTCAAATTTGTCTCTGCTTCTTGGTTGAGGGTGTTGTGCCATATTGGTTAACATGGGCTCCACAGCAGAAGTTTCAGATGGCAGTTTTACCTGATGCAGAAATCAAGCTACATGTCAGGGAGCTTCAAGTCCAGAGCAGATATTTACTTATCTGTGGTGTCTTATCTCTGTGTTTCAATTGCATGGAAATCTTTTCTGCTAATAAGCTCTTTTGTTACATCCTTAATATTAACACTGTTTTTTATCTCAGCTTCCACATTCTAACAGAACAGATAAAACAAATAAAACATCAGATGACAAATTTGGTCTTTCATCCAGTTCTTTGCTGTCAGATGTATATTTTTCATTAATGGAATGCCTTATTTCCTCATTTAAAAGTGTTTGGATGTTTGATTTTATTTGTAGCTGTTCATGTGTTGTTTTTTTTGGTTTTTTTTTTTGGTGTTTATTTATGCTTTTATAAGTATACACTTTTCTGCATTCAAATCATCTCCATTGTGGAATTCTAATTGAGAATTAGAGGTGGGAAGAGATGTTAGACTGCAGTGCATATGGCTTTTTTTCCTGTACATTTTAGCTCTTTCTGGATAAGGTTTATGGCATGGGGATGAAATACTGTTGAACATGGAAATGTAGCCATGGGGTCCAATGAATTCTGATAGCTGCAGCACTGATGGTTCATACCAGCTACAAATGGATCTTCCTTGCTCTAATGAATCTATAAATATTTGTACTTCTCCAACACTTTTATTCACATAGGACAGAAGATATAAAGGAAAATGTGTTTGCTGTCCTTCTAGTAGTTCTTGTTTCACTTCTTGGATTCCTGACTCTGAACCAAGGCTTCTGTAAAGACATTTGGGTTCTGTTGTTCTGTCTCGTAATGGCCAGCTGCCAGTATTCTCTCCTCAAGGTAGGACTCAAGTTCGTAGCCAATTGCTGAATTCTCTTCTAACTTCTACAAAGGAAAAATCCTGTAAGCAAACCTCTTTTTTTCTGTTTTGTTTTTAGAGTGTTCAGCCTGATCCTGCTTCACCAATACATGTAAGTCTCAGTCAGTAAAACAAGTCTGTCTCCTCTATTATCACGTGTGTTGTGAAACAGCTGGCTGTTCAAGGAGAGACAGGCTTTAGTCATTTGCTCTTCTATCTGATTTATGAAAAAGACATCTGTGATTTCAAGACTTTGTATTAGATTTAATATTTTAAAGCTATTTGAATTTATCACTGCTATTAGAAAAGTGCTTTTTCTTTAAGTTAATATGTGCAGTAAAAATTCATCTGGACTATCTTGCTGATGTTTGATCCTGTGACATCATACAAACCTTTTCTTTGCTCTCCTTTAGAAACAGACAGAAAAGAGCAGAAGTTCCAGACTAGCAGCTCAGTCGTTGTTCAGTTGGGATTTTTTCTTTTTTTTTTTTTTTTCTTTGAGATTGGGATTGATGCTTTATTTTTTAAAATCTGCTACTAAAGATTTATGTATTAAAAGTATTATTAGCTCATCAAACAGCACAGGTGTTTTCCCTTTGTTACAATATGGTCACAGTTTCTGTGCTTGTATCCTGAAGAAATGGCCAAATCTTTGAGTGAATGCAGGATGTAAGGATCCTTGCTGATTGCTATTTTGCTATTTTTTTTTCAGTTGTATATATCTAAGAAATTGAACTCTGATGGTGCCAGCCACCTTTCAGAGAACCAGTTCTTTACACAAGTTTGTCCTTGTTATAGGACTCTTCTAGGGGCATCACCATACAACTTCAACCTTACCACTCCACCTATCATGGTGTCTCAGCATTTGTGATTTGTGAGTCTTGGAAGACATTTCAGTGGCCATAATGCCTTTTCCTTTCTTTTCCACTGGGTGCTAGTTGCTTATGTTTCTTATTTATCTCTTTGAATATTTTTGAGGATACCCGCTCTTCCCTCAGGTTTCGAAAATGACACATTGATAACTTTAGGTCTGCTGGATCAGTTCTCTTTGGCAGGGAGCAATTATTTTTGTCAGTTTAGAGGCTAGAAATACAGGCTGAACTTGAAATTGATGTTATTTATGTATGTATGCTGCACATTTCACTAGATAGATTTCAGAAGATTCTCAGTTTCTTTTCCTTGCCAATTATTAAGGGGCAAAGTTATGGTGGTTTTGGTTATAATGCATTCATAAGAGACAACTGTCTGCATAAAAGGTACAGAAAGGTTATAAATAGCAGCTTACCCATTGTTGGGTAATATTTTCAATACATTAAAGTAATAGTCCAACCTTAGTGAAAAGCTGGGGGTTCTTGTAAGTAAAATAATATAATTTGTAAGCTCAACTGGCATCTGTCTAGATATAATAATGTGAACTCTAATCAAATAGTTTGCACTTAATCAGACATTAGTAATGTGTACATTTCTTTAAAGTGGGTGGCAAACAGTTTAATCAAAACTTCATTATGAACCTATCTGGCCTATATTTTTTTTATAGTATTAAACACAAGTTAGTGTTTAAACAGAACATTTTTTTGTGCAGAGTCCAGGTCTGAATATCAGGTTCTCACAGTACTGTTACAAGTGTTATTTGCTGTATTGAATTGTGTAAGTCATGCAGCAGTGGAACAAATTAACAATAGGTGTATTCCCATATTCTGTTTCTTTCCTATAACTTTATTAGGGATACTCTCTTACAAATTTATTGATGCACTATACAAACTCCAATAGAAATAAAATTTAGGAAGTTTTTCCACTAAGGGTTTTAAAAGTGGAGGTGTTGTCATGCTAAAATAGAAGATTAGCAATTTCTACATTATAGCTTTTTAACACAGTAGGTATTTGTAAAGGCTTGCTTGAGCTACTAAGCACCTCAGAAATAGGACAATGAGAAGCTAAGAAGAGATATTCCATGTACTGTTTCATAATTCATGTGTCTGTATTAAAATTAAAGAGAATAACATCTCTTGATGTTAATATAAGAATGCAGAACAGCAGAGTTATTAAAGAATGATCTCTACCACACCCATGAATGAAAATGCAGATGAGATTTTTTGAGTGTGAAACAAGCCATCATGAGCCTCAGATCTGCACAGTGAATTAAGTTCGATTCATGGATCTATGAGTAGCTGCTAATGCCTTGTGTTATCCATGGCTGCCAAAGAGGTTCCAAACTTCTTCCCTATCTCACCTGCAGAATTTATTACTGTTTGGTGAGACTTAGTGACTTTGTCATCTCTAGCCTGCAGCATTTTGAAAGAGTGCTTTAAAATAGCATTCAGTGATCTCAGAAAGCACAGTACCTAGAGATGCTGGAAGCTTTTGTTCCAAACTCCTCCTGAGTGCCAATGTATTCATTTGCTGCTGTTGAGGAAGAGCTGGCATTTACTGTTGCTGTAGGTTTAGTACTGGTGCCTGCTATAAGATGAGAGTCTAATTTTCCTGTCAGCTGGGGTTTTAGCCTTTCCAGTTCTAGTCCACTGGAAGTTGGTGACATTTAGCTGCTGTTTACACAGAGGTACATGGTTCTGGGATGGTGAAATTTGATAACAGCCTCCTCACTGGAGTGGTGGAGAGAAGAAAATCAAGTTGATTCCAAAGTGTGTTATATTTTGCTGTTAGTGAACTGATGCAATCAACCTACTGGTGACTGCAGAGTATTAAAATTCAGAGATTCAAGAGATCCTTGTCATGTGCATTCAAAGGTTTTAGAAAAGCTTAAGTAAGGTTTTATATTTAGCAAATGGCTCTGTAGAAGGATGTCATATCTCTAAGTACCTTATAAGACACCTGTATAGCTCAGGATCTACCTTGGGCTTACAAAGGCATTTGAGCTTGAAAGAGTACAGTTGTGCTCTTAACAAGACTTAGAGAATCTCTTGCATAAATTTATTGTCTCAGTCCTCTTACGTGCCAAAGCACATAGCTAACTCAGTTTAGTAGCTACTGTAGGCAGTTTTCTAAATCCCATAAGGCACTTACGAAGTATTTTTAATTTGTCTCTGTAAGCTTTTCTGTAGAACTGAGCAGAGGTGCATTTCTTTACATAAAAAAGCCTTCTGTCTTTCTCCTCTTACATGTGTGCACCCACAAACAAACAAAAAAATTCCCATCAAAAGGCTTTGCAGTCAGAACTACTGTGTTAGTAAATGGAAGTGTTTGTGAAATTATTCTTTGTTGAAAGTTTTAATATTTTTATAGAAATGTGAGATGCATCACTGCTTTGTTGGCAAGATGTGAATATTTATCTGAAACGCATTAATGAGAAACACGGACATGAAAAAACATGACTTTTTTTAGCAGACTTAGGGAAAGGAAAAGCTTTCACTGAAATTTTTATCAGTGAAGGAAAAAAAGGATTATTTAACAAATGAGATACAAAATGTAAAAGGAATTCTGCTTCACTGTTTAAATTCTTCTAAACAAGAATGCAGAGCAGAGTCATTTCACCAAGATTAAATCAGTTTTGCATGTCAAAATTTGGTGAGCTTGCCTAGTAAAACAAAATGAGCCCTTAATATCTAAAATACCTCATTAAACAGGTTGTGCTGCCACATGCCCATTTGGGTGAAGGGCTGCCTAGCTTTGTCTGTCGGAGGCAGGTACAGGAGGGCTTTGCTCCTACTGTTCTATTTGTTTGTTTCTAAAACCTTAAAAAGTTAAATGTAATGTCTATCCCCTGGCTGTGACTTTAGGAAAGTGATCCTGTCTTTCCTGGAAGTTGTCCACTGTTGCCCTCAAACCAGTCCTACCCCAAATAATGCCCCTCACATGAAGCATGTAAATGACAGTGAAATATCACACTAATATTTGTAGCAGTTCCTCTTTCTTGTTTGTTTTGCATGTTCCCAGATGTGGGGACTGGAGTATTTGCTGTGCTCTTGGAATCTGATTCAGCTTGAACACATCCCTAGTAGTGCAAAAGCTGGGCAAACACCACTCTTCTGAATGCATTTCTGGTGCATTGCTTTGCTTCTGTTGGTAAGATTCTAGAAAGATTTCAAGATTCTGTCTCATTACCCACCACCACTTGAAAAACAGGGAAGGAAGTATTTACTCACATTTTGCAGCTTTCAGAAAACCTCTGGAATCTGCTTCCTCAATCATAAGTGGCATTACTGTAGTTAGCATGGTGAAGTGATTGAATTAGTCTATTTTAGCTAAGATTGAAGTGGCCTGCAATGATTATCCAGTGCCACTGCCTGACCACTTCAGGGCTGACCAAAAGTCAAAACAAGTTGTTAAGAGCATTGTCCAAATGCCTCTTCTCAGCACTGTCAGGCTTGGGACATCAACCACCTCTCTAGGAAGACTGTTCCTCTGTTTGACCACTTTTTCAAAAGAAATACCCCTGCCTGGTGCAACTTAGAGCCATTCCCACACGTCCTGTCACTGGATGGGACAGGAGATCAGCACCACCTTCTCCACTTCCCCTCCTCAGGAACCTGTAGGGAGCAATGAGGCTGCCTCTCAGCCTTGTCCTCTCCAAGCTACACAAGCCTGAAGTCCTTGTCTGCTCCTTATGGGACATTCCTTCCAACCATTTCACCAGCTTTGTTGCTCTCCTCTGGATGCCTTCAGGGACCTTTGCATGGTTTTTAAATTGTGACCCAAAACACACAGCATTCAAGGTGGGGCTGCACCAGTGCTGAGTACAGCAGGATTATCACCTTTTGACCAGCTCATGTTGCTGTGTTTGATGCGCCCCAGGTGCAGTTTTCCCATTTGGCACTCACAGCAGACTCACATTGAACCTGCTGGTAAGCAGCACCCCCAGGTCCCTTTCTGCAGGGCTGCTTATCAGCCACACCTCTCACAATTTACACTTGTTCCCAGCATTACTCCATCCTAGGAGCAGGAGCTAGTGCATCTTGTTAATCACTGCCCAATGTTCCAGTCTATCTAGCTCTCTCTGCAAAGCCTCCTGACCCTCAACAGAGTCAACAGCACCGCCAGGGCTGATGTCTTCAGCAAACTTGCTAAATGGTCCATTCAGTTCCTACATGCAGATTATTGATAATCTGTTGAGCAGAACTGGCTCTAGAACTGAGCCCTGAGGAACTTCACTGCTGATGAGTCTCCAGCCAGATGTGGCCCCTTTCACTGCAGCCCTTTGAGCTCTGCCTGCCCTTTGGCCAGTTCTTCACCCAGCACACCGTAAACTACTTTAGAAGTTAGAGTTAAATATGCACTGTAGTCCTGATTATATCAGTGTTCTGCATGGAACTGCAAGGTGTGTGGAGTTAAACTTCTGGGCTCGTAGTCATCAACTCTGTCTTACCCAGCTGCCTTCAAATAATCACCATGCAAAGATAAAACTGGCTTCCATAGTTCAAGAGGTGAGACAATGTAACATCACATTAAAACAGACTTTGGTCTGGAGTGAATGTTAGGATATAAAACATTGGGCAATTGTTTAGTGCATATTTATTGGTTTCTTTTCCTAAGGCACAGCTCATATTTTATGTAAATGAAGTGAAGTTTAAAAAAGGATAGAAAGTAATAGTTTAAATGATTTTTCTTTTTTAAAGTTTTATCTTTATAATTCTCCACAGATTATTTTGTGAACATGTGTCCTATTAAAAAAAAAAAAAAAAAAAAGCAGTAGTAAAATTGAAATTGATTACACAGCAAGGATTTGTGTCCCTGACTTAATTCATATTTCATAGTTGTGAAGCACGATGTAAACCCACCAGTTCCCTGTAATCTGCCACCTTGTTAACTGATTGATCCCAAAAGAGAGTACAGATCAGTTAATAGCAATCTAACATACGAGCTTGGCTGGCAGCCAAACAAACACAGCCACAGTTTCAAGTCAGTAAGTAGACTCAAAGAAAGACATGATCTTTTATTATACTCACTTAAATTACGTTTCTCAAATTAGAGCAGTTGCACAGCAGCTTTATGGAAGGCAGGCTTGGATTCTTGTCACTTTGCTCCTGGCTTTTCACATTCAAGGAGTCTTTTGACTCATCCATGTTTAAAATGGCTTACTTACCCTTAAGCTTGCTACCAAGAGAACTATTAAGGCTCTCCTTAAGTGTCTGTTAGTTTCCCTGGCCTGCAGCCACACAACAGTGTTCCCACAGGATTAGTGGGAATCAATTGTGTGAGAGATGTGTATGAAAGACGTCAGATGAGATTCCTTCCCCATCCTAATTCCTTTGGATCACCATTTAAAAGTGCTTCATGAGAAATAGATCAGAAACTGCTGATGAGTGTCAACCTCTTCAGAAGGTATGCTGATTTGTTGTCAAGTGGTTCAAAGAAACAAAAAAATTAAATTGGTGAAGAAAAATCCATCCCCATGCCTCACGCTGTACTGGGGATGTGCTCTATTATATTTTTTCTTCCCAGGATTCAATTAAAAATTAAATTAATTTTATATTTCGTAAAGTAAAAAAAAAGTCAAGCCACTGAAGCATATGTTCATTAAAATAAAAGAAATAGAGAAAAATTATTTTTCTACTGAAAAGAACAATTCATACAGATTGAGGTTTATTTCTCCACAGAAGGTGATGACTCCTAGAATTAGTAAGTTTTGAAAGGTCCAGAAGGGTAGGTTTTCAAAAGCATAAATGATTGCTGGAGTCAGTCTTAACTGCTCATTGTGCCTTTTGAAAATCACCTCTGGAGAAGATAAAGTACCTTGTAACATTTTTATTAGTAATTATTATGTATAAGTCATTAAAATATTTTGTCTGACCCATGACCCTCTCTCCAGATTAATGCAGTGCATGCAGTAGAAGAATGAAAATTCTTACTTTAAAATTCTAACTTTTTGTTTTTTATTTCCAGGGACACAATAAAATCATAATCTACAGCAGACCTGTATATTTTTGTATATTGTGTGGCCTTATTTTGCTGCTAGATGCTGGATCTAAAGACACAAATCCTCCTGTTTATACAATGTATGGCCTGAAGCTCTTCTCGCCCAGATCTCTCCAGTCAGCCAGAGACCATGTAATAGGTGAGTCAATATTTTTCCAAGGACTGCAAAAAGGAATTAAGTGTGAGTCTGTGTTTTCCCATCCTGGTAATCAAATGCAAGTTATGGAGGCACAACTCAAAGTCAAATTGATAGAAACATTTGGAATGACTTAAGATGGGGCGAGGGGAAGCTGGCAACCTTCCCTCATGCAAAAGGAATTCTTAATGAAATGAGGCTCATAGAAATGTCTCCATAGAAAACTAAAAGTCACTGATGTTATTAGCAAAAATCATCATCTGTGAAACACAGTTAATCTTTGTAACGGCTTGTCTGTGTGGAGCAGTTACTGCAGAATAACTTGAGTTTTAAATTTAATGCCTGGAAGCTAATCCATGCCAGTTCCTCAGATGAACATCAATCTTCTGATCATGAAGAAAGTGCTTTATCTTGGTTTAGTTTAATCATACTGTCCATGTGACCAGTTAGTGTGGAGCAGCCACTTTGCAGTAGCTCTTTCAACCTGATTCCTTCTAGAATCATGTTCTGAGGTTGCTGAGGACATTCAGACATTGCCTCAAGACAGATCTGATGATCCCTTGGCACTGATTTGGAGTGGCCACAGTTGACATTACCCTGTGCTGTCAGGACACTTCTTCCTGTTGCACACCACACTTACAGTCTATAGCTGTGATGTTACACTAGCTGAGCCACAGATAGGAGTGCTGGACTGGACTCCCATGAATAATGCAACACTGTTAAGGGACAAAGTAGGAAATGTGAGGTTTACTATAAAAGTTGTGAAAATTTCCCAGAAAGCTGTATTGTAGTGTATCAAAGATGGCCTGTTGGTTTGTGAATTTAGAAACAGGAGAACCTACTGTAATAGCAGAAAACTGTTTTTGTGGTATAGTGCATAACCTTTGAGGTCTTTGTTCACCTGTGACTGTTGTACTTGCTTTTTGCTATACTCAGGTCAGACTTACTGCCTATAAGGCATACTAATTTTAGGAAAGTCTCCTGGTCCTTAACGTGGGTACTGTGGCTCCCAGTTCTTCTCACCAGAAACAGGGGAGTATGAAGAGCTGCATTTCACTTATTTTAATTAGCTTTTTTTCATTGCTTTCCTTTGGTCTCATTTAAGTTTCTCCTTACATCTTATTTTCTCTTTCTGTCAAAGGTGAGCAGTAAAAATGCTGATAAATAATTCAGCAAGAATTGTAGATGACACTTGGGATAGAGATAAATGAAAAACTATAGCAACCAGCATAAGAAAACAAAGTGTGGGTATAAATGTGTTAATTTTGGCTGGTCTCAAAAGAGATGGCAGAGCATGTTCTTGAAGCAGGAGGGGGTGGGGGAGAGAGGAAATACAGGCTTATCTCGCCAGCTGGCACGTGTTAAACGGGAAAGAGAGGAGAAACCCTTTCTCTTTGCTTTTCCCCTGCTCTTGTTTTGCCAAGGTTCAAGTGATGTTTGGTGCTGTGCTCTGGCTATTCCTTGCTTTGTCTCTATGGGAGTCCTAACTTCTGGCTGCTGTGAGTCCTTGGAGTTGTTCACAGTGTAGTGATCTCTGTAAGCCATGGCAGGCTGGCATCCTGTGGTATCTTGCTGCACTTTTAATGTAGATTCTCTTAGTCAGTGGAGGTGTAGAAGTATTTGGTTTGGGCTATAAAATAATGAGGGAAGTTGGTGCCTCTGAATACCAATTAAGTCTTACTACCATTTTGCAATTTTGCCTGTTTGCTAGGTATTTTTAATTGGTCTGTCATAGAGGGTGACTTTTTAGTTTACATTTTAATCATAATTTATTCAGACTTTATTTTGGTATTTGGAATTGATATGTTTGGAAATCAAGGGATTTTTGACTGTGCATTGCAAATACCAAAAAAAGGAAAAGTCTTTTATTTCAGGTGTTTATTACAAAAGAAAGCAAAAGCCGTGAAAATCATAGAACATACCAAAGAACTAGTGTGATGCTGCATATCATACTCTGATAAAACTCTTGAAATAAGTTCATAAAAGAAAATAATTGCAGATTTGTTAGATGTGTAACCTAATTACTTATGAAACATGGTTTTTAACACGTTCATTTATTTTCAATCTACTTGTCGTCTCATTCTGTTTTATTTTAAATTGGTGATGATTCTGCTATTGATTTATATTTCTATTAGTTGGGGGTTCATGACTTTAGATCTGACTGTGATTTTCATCTTGAATTCCTTATTTTCAGTTAATATTTTTGCTGGATTAACATATGAATTGCAAGTAAGGGCACAGACAACCAACCTCATTCACTGGGAACTACAGGTGTGGTTAGTGACAAAAATAGTTATGCATTTTATATATGATAGTTCTTGTGATGAAACCATTTAAACATTCAACAGGTAAGTGAAATTATTTGGCAGACATCTCAGAAGACTTAAGAATTGGGAAGTGGCAAAATTTTGTGATACTGAGTCCTCTGTCTGCCCCTTTTAACAGTGTCTGAGCTTCTGTCAAGGGAAGAAAACCTATGAATGTTAAGTTCTCCCATGTTCAGGAGTGGGAGAACAAAAATACTATTTCTCACTGAAATAATGCCTTTTATTTTCCTTGTGAAAAAAAAACAAACAAACATGTTATACTACTCAGATATAAATTTTTTTAAATAATCTTTTTCTAAATGTCTAAAATGTTTTCAACGCGTGATGTTGCCATTCTACATTTCTCAAAAGACACAAATTTTCCAAAGTTATAATTTGCGTTTCCCTCTCATATCATATGTTTCCCACATATCACGTTTATGTGATATGTGCTTGTTTAGAGGCAAACTGCAGTGTTAAATGCAGCAGTTTGCATAACAATCTCTTAGTGATCCAGCTTTTAAAGGTGTTGTGGGTCTGTATGAAAATGTGTGATGCTTAAAGAAGAGTTCATAATGCACTTTCAAAAGATTAATCAGTTACCTTTATTGACTGCTTCCCACAAGGGGAACTGCTGCTTCTAAATTAAATCCTTTTGTAGGTGACAACTGTTTATTTTCCTCTCCGGTGTGCTCCTTCGTGCAGGATAAGATAAACTAAGATGCCTTAGCTAAAGAAGTTGCTAGGGTTGTTCAAGGTATTAATAGGGAGTGGGTGAGGTGAGGACAGTTTTATAGATTCTCTTAGGTAGTGGAGAGGTTTTATAGTCAGCTAACTTTTCCCTCCTTGTTTACATTTGTCTCTGTATGTCTTGGTGTACTGTCAACTCTTTAATCTCATCCTTCCTTCCACTTCTCTTATTCCACTTTTTCTGAGGTTGCTACAGCAAAAGCAATCATTTCGGCTGAAAGTCAGTAGTCTAAGATGAGTTCTGGCAGTTCTGCAAATCCTTTGCCAAAGGAACAATATCTCCTGAGAGTTTCAGCAGTGTATTTTTGGGATAGTTAATCCATGGTGGGTCCACATGGCCTGCTGAGCAGTTTTCTTTCATGCCATTTTGCCTGTCTTCAAAAGTGGTCCTTGCTTGGCTTGGCATGACTTGGTGGAATATCTAGAAATGTGCAGAGTAATAGAGGAAGAGGAATTTAATGTTGGCATTTGTATGTAAAAAATTGAGAAGAGAACATTTCTGTGTTTTCTTATATAAGGATAATTTTTGCCAGTAGCGGGAAGCAGTGTTGAAGGTGCACTGTGAATCCAAGTATACTTAAGTGAGTGCTGTCTGTGTTTAACACTTGAGCATGTCATTTTCTTTCCTGTGTTGGACTTTCTCAGCAAGATTTACAGTATTAGGTAGCAGTAACGTATAATATGGTGGAGATAAAAGCTGTCAGATCAAACTTGGTGTATTGTTTCCTTTTAGTGCAAGATGCCTTAGTCAGATGAGCTGGCAGATGTGAAATTAGCGTTCAGCAAAGAACACAAATCCTTTTGTTTCCTTCTCAAAAATCTGACTGGGGGAATGGGGAATAAGTTGTACTTTTAATTTGCTTTTTATGAGAATGAATAGGAGGAAACTGCAGTCTTCCTAGGATCTAAAGTAACAAAGACATCCTTGTTTACAAGGAACAGTGGCTGACACACACCTCTCTCTGCCATGCAGAACATTGTGGTACTAGTACAATGAAGCAGTAAGAATATGATTAAATATGTGTGTGTATTCTTGAACATTTACACTAGGGTCAAGTGTGTATTTAGATGCTTTACTAGAAGCCTTGCTTAGCATTTTCTGTGGTGGAGCTGAGAGTGAATTAGTGGGGAGGAAGACTGCTGGAGGTGAACTGCTGGAGGACTTAAGACTAGTGGCATGATTACTTGAATTATGACTGCTTTTCCTTGCCTATGAGGCAGCCATTAAAATGAGTATTTAAATTAGCATTTCAATTCAGAAAGAGGGTATGTAAAGCTGTAAGACTGGGTTTTACCCCTGAGCTTCTTTCCTGTTTCTAATGTTCTTTCACTACTGTGAAGTTAAAGTCCATTCTGCTAGTTGCTGGTGGAATATTCTGGGGAAGCTTCACCATAGCTTTTCTACCATGTTTGGAGACTGCTGTGTCTGCTTTTGATTGATGGGAGAGGCAGGATATTATGATAGCCAAGGTATTTCAGATTTCAGTCATTAATTTTTTTTCTGTTTATATTGAATTGTTATAGCTGTTCTTGAACCATCTCAGATTCAAGGAAAAAAATTCCAAAGTCTGCAAATTAAAAATTTTTTTACTTTGAAAAGAACAAATATAATCTTGAAAGTATTTGAGAAGCTATGTAAGGAGCTCCTAGTAAGGAGGCTATGTAATGTTATTTTTATGCCACTTTTTTTATCCAAAATCAATCTTAATGTTTAACTCTGGGCTTTAGTTTCTTATGTGTAAAATAGCATTATTTGTTTTGAATACATGAGGAAGAAAGTGTAATCATTGCTGCTAAGGTTAAGGTATGTTTACTTGAATAATCTTCAGAATTTATTGCAACAATTTCTTATTCTGCTGTCATGCATATTTCTTTATTTTCCGTACATTGGATGTGTGACTGTGTTCTAAAATACTTTTTTTTTTTTCCTTCTTAGTGTTTTTATATTGCTTTCCTGCAATTTCTCTTCTTGGACTTTTCCCTCAAATCAATACCTTCTGCATATATCTTTTGGAACAAATAGATATGTTGCTTTTTGGTGGTTCTGGTAAGTAGCCATCTGCAGCTTGAGCTGTCCCCTTCTGGGTTTATAACCTCAAATTAGAATATATTGTTACATGTTACATAGCACAGTGCATGTTAAAGCTCAAACAGCTAACTATTCATCTAGCAGTGGGGTGAATTCTTATAAGGCCCACTTAATTAGATTTCTTTTTGCTTTTGAAAAGTTGTACACAACTTTTCAAAACTAGTTTTCAGATTATGGTTGATATCAAAGAGCTCTTTCCTGGCATGTGTGATGTGAATTTTTACTATATTTATTGAAAAAGACAACCTTTAACTTCCTTTTTTTGTTAACATCAAGAAAAAAAAGTTTGCATTCTTCCACAGAAAGGCAGATTGACAAGATATTTGATGTATGATAATTTTCTTTCTGTTATTTCAGTCAGAGATTAAAGAAGGCCCTTGAGAGATGAAGCATCAAGATTTTTGTTGGTAGTGGGTTGGTTTTTTTGTTTTTCATTATAGCTTAAGTAGCAGGGAAGATTGAGATGCATCTACACTATCATCTTAGTTTGGGTCAGAAACAAAGTTCCTCTTTCTTCCCACTTACCACATGTCTCTGTTTCAGCTGCTGCTGGGTTCGTATCTGCACTGTACAGCATTTCCCGAAGCTTTGTTGTTCTGATTGTCCTATATGCCTTCTGCTTCAGTGCAGTGAAGGTAAGCCAGAAAAGCAACACTGGAACAATTCAAAATTTCAAACTGGAAATTGATGTAATCTAGGGAGACTAGCATTGTTAGGTCCTACATTATTGTTGCTTATCAAGATAAGGTTTGCAAGCCATGCTTCAGTTTCTGCATGTTAGTTTCACTGAAATAGACCAAAACTGTAGCAGAAATTCTGAAATAAATGTGTATCTAATACCTGTGATTATTTGCCTCTTATATGTATCAGTCTGAAATGATCCACTGAATTTTCTCATAAACAGCAGCCCTGACTTGAAAAGCTGCAGTCTCTTGACCTGCATAGCCAGGCCAGGTTTGCTCATAATTCCTAGTGGGGTTTTTGCTGTTCCTTTATAACAATATGTCTAAGAACTTAAATGTTGAGGAGACCAGTCGACCATCTAAGTAAGTAATGTGTCTGTAATTTCCACAGGGAAATGCCATTCAGGAATTTAATGCAAGCCAGATGACTGGGTTTGCCACTTTTTTCTCTAATATTCCACAATTATTACACTAGGGATATTGGAGAGTGTGCTTTTTATCATTTGGTGTCTGTGGACTTGTCTATGAATTTGTCAAGCCACCTCCTGAATGTGCTGGTCCTCTCTGACTCCACAGCTTTGTGCCAACAAATTCTAGATGTTCACTGTGCTCTGTGGAAAGCAGTGCTATCCTTCATTGGTTTTAAGCTGATCTGCTAATTTCACCATGTCTTCCTGATGCCTAGTATTGCAGGATTTTCAAAAACTTGGTCTGCATTATTTTTGTCTGCTACCTTTACAGTTTTGCAGGCATCAACTATATCTCCCTCAGCCATGTCTTTAAACTGAGGGGTGCCTGCCTTTCTCATGTCTCCCTGTAAAGCAGCTGCTTTCTCAGAGGTAGTAGCTGTTAGTCACGTTACTCTGTGCTTTCTCTTGCTCTGCTGTTAACGTCAGATGTGGAGAGTCAGTTGTGTATGGTGCTCAGGATGCAGATGTGCCACAGCTCTCCATGCTGGCACAGGTCTGGTTCCCTTACCAGTGATGCCCAGTTTTGAGCAATATTCAATCTAAAGCTTTTTTTAATTTTTTAAAAATTTTTATTTTAGTGTGTAGTGCCTATGCACTGCCTGGGACGTTTAAAAAATGGCAATGAAATTTTGTCTGCTTTCAGATTGGCTGTAAAATTCCCAGTGAACACAGCAAGACTAGAATTTCATGTTAGACTTGTAAGAAAATTTATCCTATAAGGCACAGCCTTTTGGCAGTGTTTCCTTGAGGGCTGGATGCTGTCAGTGTCCATGCAGGGGTGCAGCAGGATGTGCTGTGGTTGACAGGCTGCCCTTGACATCTTGTGGGCACATGTCAGAGGAAGCTTTGTGGTGCTCAGTCCACATGGAGAACCCAATATGAGGTTCTGCAGCTGCCAAGGATGTATCACGTCAGCGTCCAGGCTGGCGATTTACACAGATGAGAGGGGCAGTCAGGTGTTCCTTTAAGGGAATTCTTTTAGGAACATCAGCATTTCTGTAATGGTTTCCAACAATTTTTTGCTTGACATTTTGAACAGGAGCCTTAGATCAAAGAAGAACAATTATAATGCCTTAATGGTTACTTGCAGACGATCAGAGCTGGCTGTGTGTTCTTAACCATTCCCAATAGTAAGGTGAAATGTGTTAAACACATTTGGTGGCTTGAGTCCTTACAAAATAAATTACAGCATCTCAGCTGCTTTGTTAAGACACTTGAAATTAAATGCCTTTGAACATGTGGTGTTCTCCCAGGGAATCTCCTGTCACCTGTCTCACCCAGTTTATCAGTTGTGTTTGTTAGACCTGACCCAGCTGTGTGATTGATGCTACGAAGTTTAACTGCTGCTTGGGCAGTTTCTTGCAGAGGTAGCCAGTACTCCTACTACTGTTCTCTGGCTATATTAATCATTTGGAAACTGGCAGCTGGGATGGGGAAGGAGGCTCTCCTTAAGCATGAAGAGAGGGAGAAAATGGATAACTGGGATGAGAAACAGTGATAAAAATGAAAAGAGTGACATGGAAGGTAGGAGCTAAACTACTGTTAAACAGGCAAATACCTGGGGAAGGATTTTTTTTCTTTTTTTTCTTTTTTCTTCCTAAGATTAGCGGAGGTGATTCACTAGTTGAGGGTAGAGTAGGGAAATTGTGTTATGGATACTTCAAAAATGTTTTTTGCAAACAGTAGGAAAAAAAAGCCACTTAAAATAGTTTACACACTCTTTTCTCAGCATAATACTTTAAATTACAGCATGCAGGTGGCTTTGTAGATAAGCAATCTCCTTGTGGATTAGGCTTCAAACTGCTTAGAAATATGCTTTTAATGCTACCCTGAAGTTGAGTGCTGTGAAAGATTTACAAGATATCTGTTGTAAATTACTAATATTAAGTTTAGACTTTCTGTTCACACAGAAGTTAGAGTTAATTTGAATTTTAATGGCACTGTTCTTGTAAAGGCACTTCTGAGAAAGTTAATTTAAAGCATGTAAAGATGATTCCTCTTGCTTCGGCTCATAATCAGTCTACCGGGGTGCTTGAAATTTCATACATTTTTTCTTTTAGAAGTTATGAAATAAGCACTTGTGTTAAACCTCCTTGTTCTTCAGTCAGGTCCAGAGATTTTTATTTTGAAGTGTTTTCTGTAGCAAGACAACGATTATTCGGTTGATGGAGGAAGAGTAGGAATCAGCTTAATCTGATCCTGAATAGGTGATCTAATATACCTGTAAGTAACTTGAACTGTTTTGATAAGTAGTGAGCAACAATTTATGATCTTAATCAAGTGAAGATTTTAACTTTTGGTACTCTAGAAATTGAGGAAATGCTGTAGTCTTTTTTTGTACAACAGTGATAACATGGTTTTCTTTAAGCGAGAAGGAACATCTTTTCTATACTTGCACTTTATAGCTGTTACTTATTTTTTATCCTTATTTTATTCTGTTAACTTTTGGTGAGTTTGCCAAAAACAACAGCGCAAAATTTTCAATATTTATGGAGGTCAAAAAAAAAAAAAAAAAATCAACATAATCTAAATTTTTCATGGTAGGGAAATATGATGGATTCCATTTGGTAGAGGACTTCTGGGTTGCAAAGCGTATTTTTTTGGCTGAAATGTAGCATCCTCAAATGTCAATTCTGTTTATTGGCAGAACATCTTATAGCTCAGCAGGTGTAACTACCAGAGTTCTATTTCCTGAAATAAATTGCAGAGGAGAATGGATCTCTAAGTGATTTTGTGCTTTTTACTGGTGAACAATTGCTCACATCAAATGCCCAGCCAGAAGAACATTCCAGTGGTATCAGGCTTGATTCTCTCCTTCCTTAAGTGGTTCTTGTGTTCTAGTTATAATCTTGCAGGGTGAAATAGTCTGACTCCTTTCTCTGTGTACATTAATTATTCTGAAAGGAAATATATTACTCCTGAAGAAGTTAATTGGAAGAATAATTAATTTACCATATTAACTTTCTTTTTTATTAAAATAAAAAAATTATAATAAATCTGTGTACTTAAGTGAGTTTTTCTTATTCTTTTTAGAGCATAAGTTATATATACATACAATAGTTTGATTTAGTTGTACTCAGATTTTGAAATTCATTTAGAATAGCAAATTCACAGTGATTAATTGTTTGCTCTAGGACTTCAGTTTTAGAAAATTAGGAAGTAGGAATTGTTTTAGGATGTGTCCACAGAACAGTCTAAGTACTCAAGATAACTTTCAGGATGTGAATATAAGTTCTGAAAACTGAGACTGACAGGCCTGTGCTGGAGTCCTGTGCCTTGTCCAGATTGATTTTGCTGTTGAATTATGTTGTACAAGACCATCTAAGAGCCTTTATGAAAAAGCAGCTGTGTTATAGATGTATCATTTAACTGACATCTAAGTAACTTAACAGTTTAACTTAATATATCCATGAGAACATGGATTTTCATTCAGGTAAGTTGCCTGAGGGAAATCATTGTACAGTATTCTCAGTTAAGCATTCATCCTGTGACCTGCAGACAATGTTTGGCATGTCCAACAAGTTTATCTGGCCCTGTCACTCTTTCTGAGTGACCTTGCAGTGCCTTTGCCATTGCATGACCAGAAATATTTCTCTCTCATGGCTAAAATGCATATTGCACCTGAAAACAGATGGACAGATCTGTAGTCCTGTGTGAACAGTGAGGGTGTGGGTTGGGTCAGGCCTCAGGCTGCTGTCATGTCCCATCACAGGCCTTGATCAGAGTACATGACTTGTTCTGGGGAGTGGCTGCACACTGCTCACCTGGCAGACCTGGGGTGTTTGTTATGTGGCCAAAGGTGCACTTTCACACAACTAGTAAAAGGGACAGACTGTCACCAGGGCAGGCACAAACTCTCTGCAAGATTGTGATACCTGTGTGTGCGCTGTGTGACTTGGATCCTTGGAGGAGAGAAAGGAATATGTTCAGAGGTGACTGGGAAGCAAACAGGTCCCAGCTGCTGTCCCAGGAAATGGGGCTCCCATCCTCATAAGGCTCCTAAGCAGCTTTGCCCTTGCTTGATATTGGTGTGGAGGAGCTGTGGGTCTGCAGCTGGTTGGGACCTCCTCTCATGGTGCTACTGCTGGGATGATCAGTTTTCATCTTCTGTAAAGCTGTCACATAAAAAAGAAACCCAAAATTGTTCACAGTAGGAAGTACAGAGTATTGCATCTGAAATTACAACAGATAATTTCTCCATAAAAGCTGTGAGCACAAAATAACTGGTCTCTGTCTGTGTGTTGGAGGCCTTGAGGACTGATGGGCAGGACACTATTTATTACTGCTGTCAGTGAAAGCAGCATATTGTGAGTAGAACAGGTTTACAAGTCTCTGTCTGCCCTGGCTGGTGCAGATGTTGTTCCCTGTGGTGATGATGTGAAGTCACATGGATAGATTTCTGTTGTGCTTTCTCAGTGATGCAAAGGTGATTTGGTTACAGCTTTGAGGTGCTGTAGAGCATCTCTTTATAAATCTTTCCCCATGATACATTAGTATCATGAGTGATAGACACCAGCTGCTTATCCATCCTTGCATATAACAATACTGTAAACCTGGTTTCAGGCTAGTACATAGGTAAATGGCTTTGATTCTGAAGTGCAAAAACTGGAGCTTCTCCTGCTTGCTTTGAACTTTCTTTATCTCTGTTTAATGATATCAACACTCTTTATTCCAGTTCTTTCCAGATCCTCTATGAACTTTCATTTACTTTTGCTTAATACAAAGCTTTGAATCCTAAGCATGGTTTTATCAGTTCTTTTGTTCATGCCTTGGATTCTTACATCCAATAGCAGCAATTTTTCAGCTCACTACTTTTTTTGAAGCTCTTGGGTAAATGAGCTTAGTTTAGGAATACCTGAGTTTACTTCAGCCTGGCTTTATTTTTGATCTCATCCTTCAATCCTGTAATTTTGAACAGAAATTGGCAGCTCTAATAGCTACCTTAGCTTTGATATACAAAAGGGTTTTCTCTTTTTCCAGGAGGAAGTGTTTTTATTTTTCAGATATTACATCCATCAGATTGGAGACATGGGAATTTCTGTGCCATCTTTTTCACTTGACTAGAATTTCAGATTTTTGTCTCTTGCTCCATCTGTTTTGTGGTCTGTGCCCAAATATTTAAGAGATGTTTAAAAAAAGAGGCAGATATGCCCTCTTTCTACAAATATTTGATCTGGAATTTAGCTGTTTTGATATCAGTCTTTAGCATTCCATTGTCCCAGAATTTTGCCATGGGGCAGAAGAGCACATCCCTGACTGTTTCTGGAATCAGTCAGACTTTGTCTTCTGCCTTCTGTTCATATCAGTTGGTTTGGATTTGAAATGTATCCAGAACCAGCTAATTACTTGTCATCCAGAGAGTTTCGGGTTTTTTTATGGAACTTGCAGTTTATCTTAATCAGCCTGGAAAAGAAAAAAAATAAATCAGATTTTTGGACTTGGGTCAGAAAAATTAAACTGATGTGAATGTATTCATATGTGGCATACCAGCTTTTTCCAGCTCTGTGCAAATGTATATTTTTTAAAATGTAAGTTACATAGTTTCTGTTGTCTCATACCTGAAGAAAGTACTTTCTGGTGGCTTATTTAGTGCTTCAGTGGACAGTTACTAAAAATTCTGTGTGGATTTTAAACTGTTCTCAGCTCACATTGATGTAGTTTGGTTTGTTTAATGAGTTTGAAACTCATTAATCAGAATAACAGTGCTTCTTACTTCCTGTCTACAGTGATGCAGTTTTCATCTGTGTACTAATAATTTTGAAACATTTGTCTGGGAGTTTGATGGTAGAAGAGTTGCAAGCATACATCTCCCTCAGTCTGCTAAGGCTGCCCAGATAAATTTCTAGACAGCAGTGAAGGGGCTCATATGTATAGACAGAATTCCTGAATGACCAAAAATAGAAATATAGTATTATTGAACAGCTTTATTTCTGCTGCACAGAATACTCTCAGTCCTTTTGGAGGTTTTGGAGGTAATTCTTTTCCAATTTAGAGACCCCTGAGATTCAAGCAAGAGCTGTTAGGGGTGTTAATTTTGGAGAGTATTGCTAGATACCGTGTCTTTCAGCAAGTGAGGTCTACAGCCATAGTCAGGTCTTGCACTGTATACATAACTTCAGTAGTTATGGTCTTAGTTTTCTGTGAATAAGAAGTTATTTTCCAGATAGAAAAAAGAAATTATGCCTGTAGAATCCAACATAGCCCAGGGTTGCTCTCACTGTACAGAAATGTAGAAATCTGCACTTTTTCTTTAGGATAAACTCACCATGATGTGAAATTGAGTATCCATTCTTCCTGCCTGAAGCTGCTGCTCATCTTGCTTTTTAGCCAAGGGATTCCGGTCACAGGCTGAGATCCCCTTGTGTAATGTGGCGTGTGTGAATATGCATGGACACCTCTGTATCGGTCCAGCCCTTATGGGTTTTGAATTTCAGCAGTGAAAATACGGTCCAAGATAGTAGCAATTGCAGAGAAAGAGGGCCAATGTTTCTTGGAGTGGGCAGTGATACCTGTATTCTGGTAACTTACCACTTGTCAAGTTTTTGAAGATCAACTGGGAAAGTAATGCTTTGTTTTCCATGGATGATGGGAAGATAAGACTGATGGGCATCTCTTCCTAGAATCTGTCTTTAATCTGTGTAACTTGAGGCTCATTAATTCACATATTTTGCTTGTTAGTGTTCACTGAAAAGGAGTATCCCTGGTAATATGGTGTTAAGCTTATAGTTAGCCTTGTACAGAACAAGTTCTTACTATTTTGGGGGTGAAGAGGGGTCCTTTTTACAATCTCTTTCAGAAAGTCAGTGTTTAGATGTTCAGAAATAGGATGACACTATTTGTTTCCATCTTTACCATCACATATGTGGAATGGTTGATCGTCAGCCCTTCCTGCTTGTTGCTTGCTATGTGAGCAATGGCACAGATCCATGGTGAAGCAGTGGTGTGGAGGTAAGGAGAAAGACCCAAGAAAGTTTGGTTGAATTGCATGAGGGAGTATGTGACTTTTAAAGGTCCATTCCAACCCAGCCCGTTCTCTGACTCTGTAAATAGTGATGAAACCATGAGAGTGGAAGACCAGGTTTGTGAAGACCAGCTGGAGTTTGTCTCCATATTTAAAAAGCCAGCCACTGTGCCAACACCTTCGCCTTCAATGGTTCTGTCATTGCAGGAATCTGCAAAGTCATCTCTGAGTTGAGTGGAATACCCTGAAATTAAAAAAAAAAAAAAACAAAAACAAACAAACAGAAAAAGTAACAAGATTTTCTGCTTAGCGTAATTGGCTCTCTGTTCAGAGCACTTTGTCTCTGGAGTAGAACATATGACTTATTTGAATATATCTTTGAAAAATAAGTACATAACAAGATAAGAACACTACATGCACACTTTTTTAGGAGAAGAAAGAAGTAAAAAGGATAAATAATGTAGGTCAGAAAACTACTAACACTACTTTTTAAAAATTCATTTGCCTTCCCACCTCTAGCAGGGGGAAAAGGCTCATACGTTCAAAGTCACCTTTATCTCCCACTTTAGTGGATTGTTTTGGGATTAGGCAATTCTGTGGTTGGAATGGAACACCCCCACTCCCACCACTGGGTCTGTTGTAACTCATGCCTTTCATCCTTAACCCTGTAAGTCTGTTTCACTTATTTTAAAAATGACTACGTGGGTGTCTGCATTGAAACCAAAACCGTATACGAAATCTCTACAAGCCGCCTCAACCCAGTGAGGTAAACTAGGAAGTGAAAGTCCCTGTCTAGTATGACAGATAATACCAGCTTCCAAGAGTAAAACCTGTCATTCCTTTTTTCCCACTGAGAAGAATCATTATTCAATTATCAACTATATTGGGGTTTTTTCTTTCTTTCTTTCTTTTTTTTTTTTTTTAATTTAGAGCTACCAGGCATCATTAGTGGGGGTGGAAAATGACAAAATGGAAGAGGGTACATCACACTGATATTGGAGAAATGATACCTTTGTTCATTTTCATCTTTTCTACAACATTATGTAGCATTTTTCTGGAAAATCCTGTTCTCTAGGCACATAGCAAATATTGATGCCTGTCTTACCTGCTTTCCTGGCTCCCTGATGCCTGAGTTTTGAGGGAGCAGTGACAGTTTGGATCTGTAACACAGGCCACACAGAGGCTATGTGTAATATGCAGAAAATATGGAAATAGAATTCCTGAGACATTAATTTGGGGATTCAGCTGTGTACAGCTTTATAGTAGAAAGAGGGTGGAATGATTTTTCAAACTGGCTACTGATAAATTTCAGTATCAGGAATATTGCCCAACTCTTGATAGTATTTTGTTTTTAAAAGTAGTTTCAGGGCAAAGGGACAGTCATGCTTTAGAAGCTGCTGGGAGGATCTGTACACAGTTGTATTGCCCTGAAAATGCAAAGGATGTTTGGACAGGCTATGGTTCAGACATTTTCAAAACATTTTGGCTTCAGTTGATTTTCTTCAGTGTTTTGAAGAATATGAATTGAGTATGACACGAGACTAAGCATGGGAAAAGCTAACCCAAATTATATTTGGCCCCAAAACTGGGAACAATGAAATGTAGAGTAGGATTGTATGGTAAAGTTTAAATTGTCAAATAAATGGTTCTGGATTCTTTCAATAATAGCGTGCGAATATCTCTTTTGTTTGTAATTACTGTTTTGGGTAGAATTGTTTGATAGAACTTGGCTCTTCTGTCTTTCATCTTTGTGATGTTCAGTAGTATGACGAGGGGAAGATAGTTCTTGGAGTTAAAATTTCATTTTTTTGGTACTACTCTTAGGATAACAAGAATTTCAGAGTTAATTTGCAAAATTCCATGCTGCAATGGGTTAGATGTTTGACACTTAAAAGAAAATTAGTTTGTCTTAATATTCATTGCACCTGAAAAGAACTGAGTGTTTCCTAATATGCTAAGAAATCATGCATGTAACTGAGCAAAATAAGACTAATAAACCTAGTTTATCCTCTGAAAATATTGGTCCTGTACTAACTGTTGAGTTTTTAAAGCAAGAGATAACCTTGTAGAAAAATTCTTGTTTGCACTAGCCTAAAGTTTCACAGATCCTTCTAAAACCTGTCCAGAAAGTGCTCTGATGCCAGGATCTGGTGAGTTCACGCTTGGTAGATCAGGTAGAAGTTATGTGGAGGCAAGGGGTACAACCAGTGTGTGAAATGGCTATGGATTTGCTCCACATTCCTGTGTCCTTCACAGATGAAATCTGTGTTCCTCACAGATAGGGCTACAAGTATGTCTTAGGATCCCTATTTTGTACCTGATGATTTCACAGATAAAGCTAATCTTGATAAGAGTTCCTTAAGCTTTAAATTCCTTCTCTTATTCTTTCTAGCCAGTTTTAGCTGTTTAAGTCACCTGGAGAGAGTTTCTCATCTCAGTTGTGTCCAGAGTGTGTTGGCAAGTGTGTCAGTCGTCTCTTGTTTCCCTGTTCAGGGATGTCACACACGGTGGCGAGTGCTCTCCCTCTCTGCTGTGTTAGCATCCAGGCAGGGCCTGGGTGTAATGCACAAGGCAGCAGAAATATGTCTGAAAGAAACCCCACTGCCTGAGCTATGTGACATTGTCATTTGTTATGTGCAGTCTGGCTACAGGTTAAGTAACTGCATATCAATTTAGCATGTAGATAAATACACTGCAGTTGATTTCACTCGGAACTCATTTTAATGAGAATTTTCCTCTTATGTTTTATTTAAGAGGAAAGAAAACCTGCCTTTCATATATTTTCCTAGTTAATTGCTGATTATAGGGGAGTTGCATAGTATGACCACAAAACATACCTTTAATTGCTGGGTTTTTTTCACAGTAATATACTTTGATATGAAAAAGGATTTTCAGTCTGTGGTAGATGGTGTACAAATTTAGATGTTGTGCATGTAACATTGCGTGTATGATGTATGCCTCAACCTACTTTGGATTTTTAAGTTCTGCATTCCTAACTTTGCCTTCTGTCATCCTCTCAGGAACCCTGGGATGCACAGCACATTCCAGCGCTGTTCTCTGCTTTCTGTGGTCTGCTAGTTGCACTTTCTTATCACCTCAGCAGACAAAGCAGCGACCCATCTGTGCTGATGTAAGTTGCCTGTAAATGTTATTTGCTGATTGTACAGCACACAGCCAGAGTGATGCCTGGGTTTCATAACCACAGGGGTTGCTTCCTGAAAGTACTGTGGGGAGGTGAAATTCCTCGCCATGTCTGCATGGTTGGTATCGGTCATGTATATGAATGAAGTGCTGCAGTCAGATCACCAGCAGGGCTGGTGCTCTTTAAGCAGCGCTATCCAAAATCTCTGAAGCAGATTTTCCTCTCTGGGAGGCTGTGTGCTTGGCAGGTTGGAGGACAGTGATGTAGCTGAGGGGGGTTCAGGTGACTAGAGTTGCAGAATGTGCATTGGGTAGCACTGGGGCCAGGAGAAGGGACATTTGATGTGCTGGGAGGATGGCTGAATTCCAGCTCTTGCTGAGGATTACTACAGTAGGCTATGCCTCTCAGTTTGAGGTACCATCCTTTATTTTCTTCTCTGACACAGTTTGTTAGAGGTAACTGAGGAAAGGAAGTGTATGCTAGGAGCTGACTTTGCAAACAAGGGAGATTAAGGGAAGAAGTCCCAACATTGTGATCTGCATGATGAGGTGATGTGTGAGAGAGAGACCCAATAGATCCATTGCTCAGGGACAGAAAATGTGAATTTCCCAGAGAGGAAACTGTGATATATGGCTGTTGTAGGGGCTGTGGAGGTCAGCAAGCAGCTGGGCAATTACACCTATGGCTGTGGGGCTGAACAAGCAAGTGGGTTTTGTGCAGCCAGTATCACCATGCCATTTGGAATTCTGCTTCACAGACAGCTCAGTTTTATCTTCAGCAACTGAAATGGTTGTTAAAAAGTCTAAAAATTAAGAATACATGTACCACAACATCGAATGTTTATTGTGCAACTGTAAAAATGTGTAATCTTTAAAAAAAGATATTTAAGATTTTTTTTTAAACAACTCTGAACTTCTTTTAAATAAGTTAAGGACATTGGAAAAAGGTGTTTAAGGAATGGCCTATGGCATAAAATTCAAGATGGATGAGGAGGTAGTACATAGATCTAGAAAAGAAAATGAACATACAGTTTGTACAGAATTAGCTTCCTTGCCCATTTTAACATGGGTCTAAAGAGCTCTCATTGGTTTCAGCTTAGCTGAAACAGAAATAAGAGTCATAAATGTAACAGTACCCTCTCTGCTCATTCCTCAAAATGACTGAGTCACATTGATTGGGCTGTTGAGATTCCTCAGGATTCTGATGAGGAATTTCTGTCCTGATCACAGGTAGAGCTGGTTTGTGTCAATCTCCAGCTGTACAGAGATAAGAATGTTTGCATGAAGAAGGAACTCTGAGGCTGTTCCTCCTCTGTCCTTCAGGAATATTCAAGGAATATTCAGGAATATCTGTTGCACATGTTCAGAAGTA
Organism: Parus major; assembly: GCF_001522545.3. Lineage (NCBI taxonomy): Eukaryota > Metazoa > Chordata > Aves > Passeriformes > Paridae > Parus > Parus major. The sequence goes on along the minus strand of NC_031770.1, from coordinate 43,268,645 downwards.
CCCTAACTAGGAATTTCTTTTTTAAACAGGTCCCTTATTCAGTGTAAATATGTCCCTCACTATCTACGCCAACGATTTGAAGATTCATCGGAAGATCCACTCCCAGAAAAAATGAGAGAATCAGTGGTAAGGCCTTTTCTTTCATTACTTTCTGTCCAAAGCACTCTCTCTTATCTCCTATCTATTTTGCCCACTGAGGAACCTTGTAAATATTGTCATTTTGCAATTTAAATTACTAAAGGCACAGATAGATGATCTTTATGGTGAGGCCAGCAGTGGGAAGGGGGATACATGTAATTTTCCTTTCTGAAGGGCTCCTTTGAAGGGCTCTGCCATGTTGATTCTTTAACATGGTCCATGGGAAATTCACTCTTAGAGCTTGGGGAGAGGGTCTTCTCTCATCCTAGCACAGAGAGAACTGATGCAGGTTCTATGCACAGTTACAGCCTGGCAATCTGGTGTGTCCAAGGTAGGCTGGATTGTTCAACAAGCATTCAAAGAGATGATCAGTCCTGCCAAATTCTCTGTCTGTGCTGGAGAGGAAGAGGATTCAGTCCACAGAATTACATGTGTTTAAAGCAGCCCTTATTCTTTATTTTTCTATGGCTAAGGCTACCTGTTTTTCAGAAATGCCTTTTCTGTGCCAGGAAATACTCTTGACTGTGTGCCCTCCACCCCAGCTGAGCCAAGTGGAGAACACTGTCAGACTTGGCACTTAGGGGTGGAAGAAGCACATGAAACTGGGGTGGTATGGGAGAGGGAGGTACATGCCTGGTGCCAAGCATTGCCATCTCATCGTCTCTTCTTTGCTTGGCAGGCTGTTTATTTACTACTGTCTGGCAGAAGCTCTAAGTTTGTGTCAGCTTATTTCTCACTTCAGCATAAACACTGCAAAGTGACCCATCTTCCTTTTTGTATCTTTTTATATTAAAAAAAAAATTTTTACTGTTACCCAGGGGAGGTTGATCTTATAAGGCATTCATGTGGGAAGATCATCAAGTTTCCAGAAATGGGTGTTTGACATTTATTTGTTGTGTGAACTGTCCTGCTTCCTGGCTGTCAGACAGCTCTTCCTCTTGACCACATCCCCAGCGCCTGCATCCAAGCATTTGCAACCTAGGCAGCTATTCCTAAACTTCTGAATTCTCTCTGAAATCCAAGAGCATTCAGAGAGTCTCTGGAAGACAGACTGCCTTTTTTGACCCTTAGACATGACCTGGGAGTCCATAGTTCCTACTGGCCTCCAGATGTTCCTTCAAAGGGATGTATCTCTCATGTACATCTTGAATCATTTCTTAGGCATTTTGTGAGGCGTTACACAGCCTACATTCAGCATATGCATTTATCCCACACTACCAATGTTTCCTACTTTTCTAAGCTGCTGCTTAGATTGTCATTTTTACCATGTATAGTGTTATTTTAAACTTGGTCCTCTAACAGGGCCTACATAAGATTGAGTGATATGGCTGTTTCTTGTTGCTTGTACAGTTTCTTGCAAACTAAGCTGTTTGCAACAGTTGATACTGGAATATGAATGTGCATCTAGAAACAGAGTAAAAAATCAAAGTATTTTTGTTAGAATTTTGCTGTATTCTGTGGTATTTGTGGTGTGTAGGTCATTGCCATGGTTCATTGACATTCCATTCTTGTATACAGGAATTGTATGGCAGATGTAATGGAAAGCTTCTCATGCTCCTGTAGTTCTGTCTTTTGCTGATAGTGCCTTTCTTGGAGGAGTACAGAGTCTGATCTCATCTGTTCTGCAGATGGAGCCCAGCCTGGGGACTGAAGCAGTTACTGCAGCTGTCCACCTAACTAATTTCGTTTCGCAGTGCAGAGGAAAACCTTGAGCAAGGCTTTAATATATTGAAAACAAAACCCAAAAATAGTGGAAAAAAATCTACATCTAAGATCCTGGCTGTATTTTCAAAATGGAGTAATTCTAGAGATGAACAATTTTTATTTCAGTGACAATGACAGGGATCTGCTGTCTAACACTGCACAGCTGCACTTGGACCCTTGAGCCAATGGGGTGGAAGATGCAGAAGTATAGGGGTAACTGCATTGGGATTTGCCAGACACAGGACTTCAGTTCTTCTCTTCACAGTGTTTCATTCCTGACACATTTGGTCGCACTTTCAGGATTAATTAAGTGGGCTTCCTGGCACCATTGCTCTCCAGAAAATACCTGGATTAGGGAATTGGCACTTTTTTGCTCTGTACATTTGATACTCTATGCTGCTGCTGCTATTAGGCAGAGGCTGCTTTCCTTCAGTGTTGCTGGAGCTTGCTAGTTCTTTGCCTTCATTTTTTTTTTCCCCCACTGTCTGGGCTTCCTTCAATCTGTATAAAAACTGTAAGCAAAAATATTTGCTTACAATGTCAATTAGCAGTGCTAATTTTGAAGAAATTAGCTGAAGAAAGAGAGGGCAATTTCTGATTAATGTGTGCTGTTTGTCGAACCCCTGGTACCTCTGTCTCAGTTAAACACCAAGGAGACTCCCACTGCTATCTCAGCAATGCAGTGCTAATAGGGCAAGTAGGGAAGAACTGAGGCAGGAGAAAATGCACGTGCATAGAGTTCAAGGAGCACAATCAAGCCATATTCCCTTCTGACTTGCTTCAGCAATAGCAGACATGTTTAGGATGTAGGATTCGGCTGACTCTTCAAAGCCAATTTAAAATAATTTCCAGAAGTTTTGTAAGGCGATCTTCAAATGGTTCAGAAGCTGGTTGAAACAACATATCAGTATTCAGAAGAGGTTTCATGATGGTAGCTCATGTTTTCTTGAAGTGCTCCTCTGTGAGGAGAGTATTCCTAACCCCTGTCAGTGGCAAGAAATGGCAGGATGCAACACAAGCCAGCCTTGCCTTGGTAACACGTGGTCTACATAACACCATTTAAATAAGATCCATTTTCATCAGAAAGCCAGAGGCATACGGAACCAAATTGCTTTCTCAAGGAGCTGAAAGCAAACAAGGTTAATATTGGAAATTAATGTATTGTTTTCTGGATGGCTTTGCATTGATGTTAGGATGTTAATAAATACAGCATCCTAATGTTTAGTTGCACGACTTTTACCCTTTTCTTTTCCTTGAATAGCTGTGTAAGAATTGCCAGCTTCGGAAGCCTGAATTATGAAGCAGCTGTGATTGATAATTGACCATTCAACTTTGAGAATGGAGCTTCCTACCATTATAATTAATTTCTGTAGGCATCCACATGGCTGATTACTAGATTAAGCAGTGGCCTGAGGGTGATGATGTGTTACATTCAAACTCAAGGTTCCTTCCTGCTTTTTAGTACAAACATTTAGACAGCTAATAAAAGGATTTGTGCAAAGCTCAAAAAATCTAATTGAAAATAATGGTTGGATTTGGTGATTTAAACATCTTTCCCACATAAACAATTGTATGATTCTGTGGTAATAATTAAAACAAAAAAAAAAGTGCCAGTCTAATATATTCTGCTTATGAAATCCTCAAGGCATCAAAGGTAGCCATATTGGTTTGGGAATTTTTTTTTCCTTTGAGTGTAAAATGGAGAGTGTAGAATGGCTTTCAGTCTGAGCTAGAAGTGACTATCTCTCACAGGAGGGATTTGAACTGTGAATACAGCAATGAAGGACTCAAGCATCATGCCATAGAGCAATTCAGTATTCAACTCCTAAGTTCCTGGCCTTGGGAATGACATCCAAAAATCTGTTTTAGCCATTTAGGTCCAAGGTAGGCATGTGCTTTTCAGGAGCTAGCTGCCTTCCACAGGAAGGCCAGAAGCTGCAGATCCACCCCCAGCAGGTAGATGCCCTAGTATTTCTCCTGGAGAGTAGCAGTGAGTCCCTCTCATCCAGAGAGAACACTGCCATTTCCTGGGGGACCCTGTGCAGTGACACAGAACAGAAGCAACCGCTGCTCAGCTTTGTTTTAGAAGGAAAAAAGCCTGAATTTTGTGAGAAGCTTGAAAGCGTTGGCCACATGAAGAGGGAGCTCCTGTGGGGACCGTTGTGCAAGTCAGCAGCTGAGCAGTGTATTTACATTTTGAAACAGTTCAGTTCAAGGGCAGAAGAACAAGCCTGGGCCTATATGACACTTTAAACACTTTCAATATTGCCAGAAATGGAAATCAATTGTCAAATTTGGAGTTGAATATTTGAATAATAATAATTTCCTTAAAAACGTAGGCCTTTTTCTGTACGGGATTGTCAGAAGGAATGAGAGCGCTGTAAAAAGGACATCATTCATTGCAAAATAAAGATGGGAAATACAAGTCCTGTGCAATATAATTTGTGTAATATGTTCCCTTCTGAATGTAATGTAGTGTTTGAAAAGATTCTCTTTGGTGATCTGGCCTGGAATGGCAAGTTAGGATACCACCTCTCCCCAAAATATGCCTCATTATCACCTCTGCTGATTTTACAGCTAAATTCCTGATATTTTACATGTTTTTTAAAGTGTCAGCTTCTTCAGTCATCTGACTGTGAGAGAAATCAGTAATTCTAATATTAAGCCTTTTGGGCTGTACAGAAGAGCTTGTGAATGTGATTGGAGCGTGTTTGTTGTTCTTAGAAGGTTGTTTTAGATTATTGAGTAGTTGAATTCAGCTGTGCAGAAAATGATACTTGATCAAGACTTTTCGTGCTGTGTATTCACAAAAGGGCTGAAATAGTGCCATATAAATTTGACACTGCTTAATTTTCTCAGATACTGCTGTTTCACATAGATTTTGTATCCAATATCTTTAAAAATATCTGGAAAGGTTAAAAGCATCATCTACACTGCATGATAATAATTTTGTTACTCATTTTTATTAGGCCGTGTTTTTTCAGTACTGCTACTTGCTAGTGAAAGAAAGTTGTGAGAGAAATGAATAGAGAGAACTTAACAGAGAAGACCTGTGGGGCCAGGCAGGGAGCAAAAGTTTAGTCAGGGAAGAGAAGGCTTTTCCTGTGGGCTCCCTCACGTTGTGGTTCTTCTGTTGAACACAACAGCCAAGGGGCGAGGTTAGCAGAGCTGTGCTTTGAAAAGATGGTCAGGAGAGTTACAAAGACCTAACTCTGCTCCCATACCTTCCCAGCACATGTAGCCCATGCAGAGTACAGGGCTGTCCAGGGAAGGATAGATCTCAGAGTGGAGGGATCACCTCTTTTTTGGAGGTATGTACATGCTCCTGAGCAGCCTGGGAAGGGCAAAGACCGTGGTGGTCGCTTGAGATTTCAGCTAAGCCATATTGGAGTTTCCTGGGACAAAACAAAAGTACTTTCAGAGCCTGAAGGCTTTTTAGTCCTGCTGCAGTAAGTGGAAGTGCTGATGCTGGTGACCTTTTACTGAGAAGCATCTTTCATAACAGGGAGTGATAGGCAGCCTAAATATAGAGGTTGCTACCAGCTTCCCCGGTAATTCGCAGCCCTTCTGTTCTTCGCTTGTTCTGCTTGCTTTCTTTTTATCTCCTTTATTTGTAGATCTGCCATACCATCATTATTTTAGTTTTCTTTCTTTTTCTCTGATGAGATACATTAAGCTTACCTAAATTGCACCACCAGGAAGTCAGATGAACCACTGGTTCTAACAAAAGTGTTGCTTTTCACGTGTTGTTTCAAGGTATCTTTGAATTAAAAGCATAAGTCAGCTTCTAAATCAAGAGCTGCAAATAGTTTCTCATTTGGTAACTTAGCAGCAGTATTGAGTGCTGAACCTAAATGCCCTTCTCATAAATCTAAGACAAGATTTTCATTTACTCACAAAAGCATTTGGGTGACCTCTGAAGTACAATTCAGAAGACCATGCAGATCACAAGCTATCTTGTTTATTTGTTTACCGAGAATGACATTTTAATAACAAGAAAAATGTGCTGTAAAGACAGTGATATTTCCAATCTTTAGAAACAAAGTTACTCCTACCATAGTTACAGATCCTTACATAGGGGCAGACATGGCCTTTCATTATCATTCAAAGACACTGGAAAAAAGCCTTGTCTAAAATCCAGAAAATTTTGCTGCAATTTTACTTCCAATAAAGAAAATCAGAGACTGGGATATGTCATAATATTTAGAACATAATAAATGTATTAATGTTGTGTCTTAGAAGGCATTATGGAGAAGCATGACTTTTTTCAGTATTGCAACAGAAAGGGAATAAGAAATATTAATTCTTGAAAATAGGAAATGGAATTTTGATTCCCAAAAATAAGAAAGTCATAATGGAAAACAGTTACACTCCTCAAGAAGAATCAGATTCAGTATTAAAATGTATTGCTTTCATTTCTCCAATATTATAATTTTGTTATTTAAAAATATAATTCGAAATTAGGCACGAAGAATTTAAATGTGATTACTTCAGCAAACCTGGCATGTGGAGAAATAATTTCCCAAAGCAGAGTGGAGAAAATTCTTTTGTATTATGGAGTGCTGATTAGCTTTATCACAATGCAGAGGGTAGGTAATTGAGAACAGAGTAATTTACTTTGGTTAAAATAGTGTTGCCTTACTAATTTTGTGTAAAATAATTATTTTCACAGAGAGAAATCTTGAAATCGGATCTCATTGTCTGCACGGCAGCTGCTGTTCTGTCATTTGCTGTCAGTGCCAGTACTGTGTTCCTGTCATTAAGGGTGTGTATCTATCTTTTTTTATCCCCCCCTAAGGTATTATATCTCTTATGCAAAACCACAGGGATGCTTTAACTGGAAAGAATAGACACTGTGGGAAGAGAAGTTAGTGAAAATGTATTTACTGGTCATGATAACATTATCATATCTGCAAAGCAGTTAGTTTCTGAGTATTTGTATTAATTTCGGTGTTACTTATTTGACACCTCTTTGCTTAAACCTCCACAGCTCTTACAATATGTAACCTATAGGACAGAATGAATAAGCCTGACGTTTTGCCTTTTTTTTTTCAATCACAGAGGAAAAAAATTGATTAATTGTGTATGCAAAACACACATTTCAAAATCCATATTCACCTAGAGTCAAGAATTTGAACATAGGAATAAAAATGAATGGCACAAAGCTACAATCATAGAAACTGTCAAAAAATGCTTTAAAAAAATATATAGATGTTGTGTGCAAATTTTAACTATGTTTCCTTTTGTCCTGCTTTGGCCCAGCCATTTCTCAGCATTGTCCTGTTTGCTTTGGCGTGGACAGTGGGATTTGTAACACATTACATCCTCCCTCAGCTCCGCAAGCATCACCCCTGGCTGTGGATCTCCCACCCCATACTCAAAAGCAAAGAGCACCAGCAGCGGGAAGTGAGAGGTTTGTAATACAGTCTTTTCTAAATGGTAGATACAGTGACTTCCAGCTTGCCCTGGTTTGAAGAACAAAAAGAAAAAAAATTTAAAAAAATCCAGGAGTAACAGGGCTGTGGGAATAAATTATCCTTTTACTTTTGAGTAGCGCACATATGTGATCATTTTAATTTTTACACCTCATCACCAGCAGATCTGTGAACCTGTAGGAATTGTCTTCTCAGGCCACTGCCCAAATGGGCTGAGGCCAGGCAGACACATCTGGAGATGTCTGGTCTGATGCTGAGCAGCGTCAGCTAGAGCACATTGTTCAGGGCTGTGTCCAGTTTTTAATATTTTCAAGCACAGAGACTCTAAAACCTTTCTGGACATTCTGTAATAGCAGTCAGTCATCCTTACAGTAAGAAAGGTTTCTTCAAATTGTGATGTTTGGGTGTTTTTTTAGGGTTTTTTGGGATTTTTTCCCCTTCTTTTCTATTTTTGTGGGTTTTGGTGGCTATTTTTTTGTTTAAATGGGTTTTCAATTTGCACCCATTTCCTTTTGTCCTGTCACTGGCCACTGCTGAGAACAGAGTGGCTCCATTGTGGGAAACAGTAAAGGTAAGAAGACTTTCAGAAGGTGTGAAAATAGGCCTTAGGAAAGAAAAAGCAGAGAGCTTAGAGCTAGCTGCAGCTGCAAAGCCTGAAAGTAAAGAAGATAAAATAATACAATATGCAAGGACATGAAACAATAGTTGAGTTTTTAGGCTTGGCTAAGATAGACCTTAAGGCTGCAGAGAAATATGCTTACCAAGATAGAAAATTTTAAGCTAAATCACAGAGTATTGTGTATTGTTAATAGAAAGCAAAGAAGCAAGTGTTGTTTGAAGCAGGTGTGTGTGTGCTTTTAGTGATTGGCTAGAACAATTGTCTGTAAGCTTTAGCAATATGGTATTGGCTGAAAAGCCTTTAAAATATTCAGTAACAAAGCTGCTTGTGGCAGACGTGAGCTTGTGCCATCTCCTGTATCTGTAGCTGAGATTGGTGCCCAAATAAAAGCTTGGGATGTGTCACCTGGCTGTCCTGTCCTGTTTGTGAAAAATCAACACCAACATCCATCAACATTACCTTCCCCAATCAGGTGTTTATACCCCAAAAATGCTGCCAATCAGGGATTAATAAGATGCCCCCAAGGCTTTTTCTTCTTCAAGTTAAGCAATCCCAGCACTCTGTTTCTCCTATGTTGAATGTTCCTGTCCCTTAATCATTTCACAGCCTGTATGTGATCTTTCATGTCTGATCTGCCTTTTGTGTTGCATTTCAGTACTGTTACTTGTTGCTTGACATGGTATAGTTCATGTCTAATACATTGGCATTCTACATAATTTAAAAACTTAAAAGATTGATGAAATTGAGGCAGATTTTTGTCTGATTTCTGACATATCAGCAAATGTAGTGCACTTTAAGGGTTTGAATTTCAATTGTAACGCTTTTGTAGAGAACATGAGAACTGAAAAGAACTGAAATTATCTTTGAGATTTATTCTTGCTGATGTCTGCTGGCTTCAGTGTGTAGTGCCTTGATGCATGTGAATATCAGTCAATATTTTAGTATGTTGAGATCTGACTTCCTGTTCTGACAGAGTTATTTCTGAAGCAGGCAGTGTGCTTTGAGAAGCAAAGCTTCCCCCTTCCACCCCAGCTCTCTTCTTGCCTTTGCTACCAGCTGAAAGCTTGCTTGTCATTTCTTGATGGATCCCACGCCTTAATAATTCTCAATATATGTTTCTGAAGTGTTTGAAGGCAGCATTTGCAGAACAGTCTGTTGAGGGACTTTAGTCTGTTCTTCAACTAGACCACAAAAGAGTTTAGATCACTCCCAGGAAAACCAAACATTAAGGATTTAAATAGTTTTTATTTTTAAAAGAATTATGTGTTTCACAATGATTACATTCCATACAAGGGTTGGGTATGAAAAAAAGTGCCCAAGAGACTTGACTGAAGGTTGCCTTATAACTTTCACTGTAATATGCAAAGGTAGGTATAATAGAAATACAAATATTATTAAGCAGCATGCCCAGCTGAAAACAGTGTCCAGGACTTCCTGTCCCTGATAACTAGTAATTCTGATAAATACCCAATTGCTCTGTTTGTTTCAGGACTTAATCATAAAAGACCACTGTAGGATTTCTTTGCCTTGTCCTGATTAAGTCTGTCTTCATTTGTCAGAAAACATTGTTTTCCTAAATGCAGTGACTCAGCATTTGAAAAGGTTGAAGGTAGAGACCTGCTGGACTGATTTCCACAGATGGGTTTCCTTCTGTTTTGAGATCCAGCTGCATTTCTCATGCTGCTCACTGTGGGGAACAGGCTTCTTTTTCTTCTTTTACAGTACTCATTTATATGTGGTCCATTCCAGTACTTTGGTTTCTAAATATCATTGCAATGTAGCTGGTGTTGTGTGTTAGAAAACAAGAGTAAAAAGAAAAAACCTATATATATATTTCAGGCCCTTAGGCAGCTGCAGAGGTTTTTTATCATGTTTGAGATGAGACAGACTGTGGAAAAGGTAATCCCTTTGATAGATATGTCTGACAGGCTGTGTTCTTTCTTTTGTCCTGTAATAAAAATGTAGGAACTAAACATTAAAATGTTCCCTGTTTGAATAGAAAGAGAAACTTGGAAAAATGACAGTAGAACCCCGTAATTGTCAGGTGTGGACACTGAAAGGACAAATACACAAAATAAGATGTCTGTAAGGAGTTTTAACTGCATAGATTTTAATTTTAATCCTTTTTTTTTACAAGGGTAGTGCTATTGAAAGACAAATGACTGCTTCCAATCAGACTAACAACTGTTTGACAGTGACAACTCCACAGGCTTGTTCCTGACTTTGCTGCATAGACTCTGAATGATTATCAGGCCAGTTCTTGTGATGCTCCTGTGAGATAACTCAGTTATTGCCATTGGCTTGGCTGGCTGCAGGATGAAAGGCTTAGGTCAAGATGTATGAGCTTATGGTACAAGAGATGTGTAGAAACTAGTGCAGGACTAAATGAGAAAGAAACCCTGATACAGTAGGTTATTTTGTCTTCTTCTTCCTCCCCACTACTGCTTTTATACCCCACAGGTTCGTGTAAGCCATTTTCAAATCATCCACGTCTTTCCCTGGGGCCCCTCTGAATGTGAGCTCTTTTTTCTGTCTCCATTGTCTGAACAGACCTCACTCTGCTCCTGCACCTACCTTCTGTTTGGTTTGTGTGATATTCTTATCTCTTTACTGAAGCTTAAGCTCTTACACTGAGCTCAGCTTTGGACATGGCTGAAACTCTTGAGCTCAGTGGGAGGAGGAAGAGAGAGGGACGGAGAAGAACAGCTAGGTTCCAAAATGGACATTTTGGCTGTGTGTATGAACTTTCAGGAGGTGGCCTTTAGGTAATGAAGAGGAAATATTTTTGTGTTATAGCAAGAAACTGAATTTAATTATATTTTCTGAAGGGGGATTTTTCAAGAGCATTGCCTTAGCTTAAGGTACTGGCAAAGTATGACTTCAACCTAATTTAGGATTGCTTTTAGATTTTTCTCTTAGCCTATGCAATATACAGCTATGCCTGTAGAACACAGAAATCCATTGATTCAGCATGTCTTCTTTACTGTCATTGAAAAGGTGTGTATGGAAGAGGGGCTGTCTACACATAATTGTTTTCATTTTGCAGGGATGATTATTGGCTATTCAGTAGCTGGCATTTTTATTTCTGAGTTAATACCAAGGTCTGCCTTTTTGTGTTCCCTGTTTTTCCAATAACCTTGTCTAGCTGAGCTTTGAGGAAAAAGGTGTTGCTTTTGTCTGTACACAAGTGCTTCTGCACTCAGTTCACCTAAGTTCTCATTGGATTGCACAGAGCATTCTGTTCTTGTTTAATACTCCTATTATGCAGTGTGGTATTGTTAGTAAAGTCTACTGCAAAAAAAGGCTATTCCTTAGAGAGGAATGATGTGAGATGTGATGCTTCTCACAGTGTCTAAGTGTTTTAGGAAACATCTCTTACAGTTTCTAGCTCCTGTTAATTCTTCAGTCTTTAGATCTCAAGGGGTGTTTCATTTATCAGTGAGGTACAGTCTAATGAATAGTTTGTTTTGCTACTATAAGATGGGTAAGTAGAGGCACAGAGCTCAGAAGAGGATTCCTAGGTGATTCAGCAGGTCAGTGCCAGAGCTGGAGATGGCCTCTCTGGGGTCATTACATCCACTGAGAGTGCTATTTAATATACTGACTGAAGAACTGGATGATATAAAAACTACCATCTAGCATGTACTATCTTTTATTGTCTCAGGAGTGCAGTTATAAGCAGCAAAACAGGTACTCTCTAAACTCAGAGAACAAAATCATTTCTCTATTGCCAAAGAATTATGAATTCCATTGTTTCATAAATTAGTTGGTTGACTATATGTATTAATGTGAGATAATTAGTGTCTTCTGTGGTACTCCAGTGCAAAAAATGCTGATGATTTGATGACACAAACTGTTATCTGAATTTCCATTTCAGATGCTGCTCATTTGATGTGGTTTGAAAGGCTTTATGTGTGGCTACAGTGCTTTGAGAAATACATTTTATATCCAGCTATAATACTGAATGCACTCACCATTGATGCTTTCTCAATTAGTAAATACAAGAAGCTTGGTACACAGTAAGTAGATTATAACTCAGAGCATGTGATTAGTAGAATATTTGGTTTTAGACTGAAAACTGAGAAATGGAATTTGTTTTTAAATAAGCCTGTAATCTCGTCGCAGTTTGCTTTCATGCATATTAGTTCAAAATACAATAATAATTGGTTTTGCCGCAAGAAAAATGCGAAACTACCTTAGTACACTAAAATATGTCTCCAGTGAGAGAGAGTGAAATTAAAAGATTAAAGAGCTATATATAGATCTATATGGAAGGTCTAAATGTCAATTAAAGGCAAGACACACTATACCGGGCTGCAGGTGTTTGATGGGCATAAACTCAGTGGGGTAACTAGAATTAATCAGATGAAAATGAGAAATCTAGGCTGGATATCAGGAAACATTTCCTAACTGAGGATTTCTAACGCTATGCCGTAGACTCCCAAAGGAGTTATCAGAAGCTTCACCACACAAGTCTTTAAAGGCTGAGTAAAATATTAAACACTATAAAAAGGTGGGTAGTCCTGCGTTAAGAGTGGTTTGAGAAAGGTGGGGTACAAGTTTTGATGAAGTCTGATGTCTTAGATATTAAGCAGAACTGGTGGTGCTGATCCATGGTCTCACAGTATGATCCTTGCAGACAGCCTTTTATGGTAAGTTTTTCAGTCAGTGACTTGCCTACTGCAGATATTCAGCAGGCTTAGTGACTGCAGTATCCCCAGTGAGCAGAGTTTCTGCAGTCTTTTTATCAGAATGACAGTGATGCAGATGATAAAACAAAGAAACAGCCTTGGAATGTTCCAGTGACAAGAAAAAATGCTGGGAGGTGGGGAGGACTTCCTCAGTATCCATAATAACTCAGATTTTTAATTTCAAATATTAGATAAAAGAACTTTGATGTAAAAATTGCATGTTAATTTAATTATATCTCTCTCTTGAGGAGCAACACAGCTTTAGGAACTACACAACTATAAGGAAAGGTCAACATCTGCTTTTAGGGGTTGAAACTTGGACCAGGGCATTAGTCAAATTTTCTGTGTATTTCCCACAGACAACTACTTTTCCAGAAAGACTCTTGTCAGTCACTCATTGATAACCTCTGTATCTCCACTGACCTTTTTTACCCCCAGGTACTTGGAAGATGCTACAGCCAAGGTGTTTCAAGAGTTCAGGTGTATTGTCCAGGGTGACACTGAAGCCACACTCCTCTCTCTATTTAGTTCTGCAAGGCTGAGAGAATTAAAAGTAGTCAGAAGCCATTTTTTACTAGCTAGCAGACGTGACTGAATACATGCACGGAGCAAATATGTAGGGTTAGGAAGGTGCTATTTTTACATAGTCATTCCTCCAAGCTAGATTACACTTTAAAGTATCACCTCCCTCAAGTGTTCAGAAGAAATGAGTCAGACCCCCAGAAGTCTTGAGATTAAAGAAAGTAATTACATTTGTCTGTCTCTGATTGTTTGGCCTGTGGGGGAATACCACAGCAGTCCTTTCCTTCCCCATCCCCCTTGTGTCTGTGTGATCACCTGTGTAAAACCTGCTTTCTCCTTTTCCTTGTAACTCTGGTCTATCCATGAAACTCCCTTTTCCTCTGGCACTTCTCTTTAATACATTCTCCCTACAGCTGCCATCCAAATGCCACACACAAAGCACTCATCTTCAGATCCTACCTCTTAACTAACTCTGTTAACCCTCACCGGTTTACAGAGTTCGCTCTGTAAACCCATGAGGGATCCTGGATTCTCCTTGCTACTTCCATATACAGTGCTGCTGAGGGTTGTACTTGCTGTGCTTTAATGCATAAATCTCTGTTTTCTGTTGCTGGAACATTCCTTAGTTAGTGACCACCCAAGGATCAGACCCCATCATGCTGTAGGGAAGGGAAGACACTCTCCCACTCTGTGTCTGAAAGCATCTGAGGTGGTACATTTTGTGTGATTTGATGTCAGAGTTTCCCTAAAATTGAATTTATCTTTTAAAGAAGCTTCACCTTGCTTAGTGATTTAAAGGACTGCAGCAGTGTGCTTCTTGAGGAGGCAGAATAGCTCCTTTATAGTCAGGAGTTTGCTTGAGCTTTCCAGACCCTGATGTGCTGGTTATTAACAGGACTCATGCTGACAGTGCCTGGCCCTGTTACCTGACAAGGAGGCACTGGAAATCAGCCCCCCTTCTCATTCTCCCTTATATCTTTTCCCAGGAATTAAGGCCCCAGGAAAAGCAACTTGTGTGGCAGTATTTTTAAGGAGGAAGGAATAATGAGTGAATTATTTTCCATTATCTCTGAAGGCATTATTTTGTAAAGTATCTTTTTTTTTTTGGTGAAAGTTTCATCATGGTAGCAGGCACAGTGACAAAAAAAGTCTTCCTTTTACTCGATGATCTGTAAGTTTCCATGTGAAAATTCTCCATGTTGCAAGAATTTTCTTCTTTCTGAAGAAAGAGATGTACAACTGGTTCATATAGTATATGCTGGGATGGCTTCTGGGGGCTGCAGAATCTAATTAGCTAAGTTGTTAGATTTTTCCATTCAGAAACGTGGGGCAAATTGAAAAGAATGGCTTTGACAAGGTGGAAAATAAGGTCAGCTTGGTGTTTCATTCCAACAGTAATGCCCTGCTGATCCTTTAGAATGACCAGCACCCAAAATAAAGTGCATTTGCATTACAGGAGATACACAATAATGAATAAATGCCACATAAAATAAAATCAGCCTGGAAAATAAGAATCTTGCTAGGATGGTGAAAACCTGTTGAGAGTTTTCTAGCCTGCCAAGTGTCAGTCATGGCAGCAGGTATTCTGCTTAGCAGCAGGATGAAGGAGAACCTTCTATGCATTTTGCAAATACCTGGCTTACTTTCTCACTCATTAACCACTGAAGTCTCCATGTCTTGGAAGACATAGGTGCCACACAATTTCTTTTCATCTGATGAATTATCATATAGAATAGTCAACTTTCTGATCAAGAACAGTGGTAAGAATTTCAAACGCTTTACATCTATATGGTTTCTATCCAGAATTTTGGCAGTGCATAATGAATTTATAAGTAAAATTATAAATTCTGTCAGTAAGTGAAATTTCTTGTAATAATAAAAAAATAGTTTAAAGTGTTGTTTTTTTTTTTTCAAATTACAGTAATGTATTAATGAAAGTGCCAAGGTGTTTTCCTGGAGAGAAATTTTATTTTAAGAGGGATATAAAAATGTTTGGTGTAGATTCTTGGGTTTTAGTAGTTATTACTACTCTTTTTAGTACAGAGTTCAGGTTTGTTTACAACTTAAAAATGTGTCAAAATGATAAGGGAAAAATACAAAATTTCACATAAGTAAAATAAACGTGATGATTTCTGTTATTACTTCTGTATCCTTTTAATAAATTAGATATGTAGATTTAGATATGCATAGGAATCTCAAATACATCCAGTACAGATATTTGTGTTTAAGAGCTTCTTAATTTAATGGCTTATGACTTGATTGGGTTTTTCTCTGTTTTTCTTACAGCTGTGACATTATCCTGATAACAGTTGCTGGGATGAAGCTCCTCCGCTCCTCATTCTGTAATCCTATTAATCAATTTGTTACTTTGAGCTTTACTGTGATCTTCTTCCGATTTGACTACAGAGACATTTCAGAAAATTTCTTGCTGGATTTCTTCATGATGTCCATTGTGTTTCATAAGGCAAGTTTCACAGCTCCTATAATTTCTTCGGAAAATGTATCTTCTCAGTGTCACCTGGCTAATCAATGTGTATTAGGAGTTCTTAGAAGTAATGAATGCATACATAGACTCAGATTATTGGTACTATAGAGGAAAAATATATGTTAAATTGAAAAAAAGGCTTTGATTAAGTGTTTTTTCTGGCTTTGTGAAATGTTTTTCATCTACTTTTTGTTCACATGTTGCTATATAAATTTCAGAATTGTTGCTTTCAAGAGGAGAATCCTCAGTGAGTTTGAAAGAGCCTCTTGGGTCATTAGTGCAGGACTGCTCTCCAGATCAATCGCCTGGTGTTTTTATCTCGGTTTCCTTTGAATGCCTCTAGTGGTTGACTCAACAACTTCCTTTGGGAAATTATTCCATTATCTAATCACCCTCATGATAATAAATGTTTTCCTAATGTCAGCCTTAACATTTTTCTTTTCCTATTTTCAGCCTGTTATCCTTGTGGTGCTGCCCTTAACCTTAACCTCAGTGCTCCTTCCTCTCTATTACATTGTTAACCCTTGAAGTGTGCTCCAGTTGAGTTTATTTTAAAACTACCAAAGCCTTTCTGCATCAGTCAGGTCAGACCCTGTCTTGGTTTGGAATCCAAGCCAAAAGAATTAGGCTTAACTAATACCTTGAGAAAACATGGGAAAGTACTGAAGATTTAAAAGTATTTGTCTGGGGTAACTCTGGTGAGGTGTTTGGTTTTGTTGTTCTTTGTTTTGTTTGGCTTTTTTTGCTCAGGCTTCTTTGCCTAAAATATTCCTACTATATGTGTGGGTATGAACCAGGTAGCATCCCTTAGTTTCTGAGACAAGAAAGACCTGGTTCCATATTGATTGCTGCTTTGTGCTGTGGAAATATTTAGCCCTTCTACACAAAGGGGTATATATACTGCTGTCCATGCCCACCTGGACATTTCAAGCTTCTTATGGAAAGGCCCAGTTAATTTGTGTTACACTGGGAGTTCCCAGTCATTTAGGGAAAGAGTGAAGGAGAAATTAAATGCTTTTCCTGGTTTATTTCTGTGCTGCTGTAAGGGAGGATGAGAAAGGAGGAATCACAATTTGGTAAGGTAACTTGAACTCACACTTTTTTCTGAACTCTTGGAACACACTCCAGCAGAAGCTTCACCTGCTTCAAGCCTTCACCCTCAGAACTGTTGTTCTGCTTTCTCTCTGCTGGGGTGAGAAGGCAAGGGCTGGGGAGGAAGGGCAGAAGAAGAGGAGTAAAAGAGATGAGACAAAGCTCTGTTTTAACAAGATCCCCCTCCACCATACTCTGGTTCTAAAACAGGACTAGAGTAACTTCTTAAGCCTTTAGCTTAGAGTGAAAGATAACCAGCAAAAGCGATGCAAAGTTTACTAGCATTATGCCAGCTTTCAGTATTTGTTTCCATAACCATGTTCCCTAGAGAAAGGGATAAATTTCTGTCTCCAGAGAAGTTTATCACTGATGTACATCGGTGGAAGTCCCATGTCTGAATGATGGTTTACTTAGTCCTAAAAGTCATTCTCTAAAAACCTCTTTACATGCAAAAAATTAGCATGCCAGAATTGAAAGTTCCACTATTTGTTAATTCTTTTTAAAATGTTGACATCATGAGCATATGTCAACAAAACACTGCTGTGAATTACTGCATGCTTTTGTAAGAAAGAGATATAAAGTCTTTTCAGTAGGATTTTTTACAGTTACTTGGGTAGATTGAAGCTACTGTTCACAGTAGAAAGACTGGTGTTAGCAATGAGAATGAGATAATGAAGGACACTTACTAAATTAAGCAGAGATGTTTTCTAAAATAACTACTGCTCTACTAGACTAAAAGCTGTACTGCAGACATGTTTTGAAAATGTAATTTTAGAATTGCTTCCATCTTCATATCTAACAATATCTGAGATTTTGCAGGTCATTAGTTCAGCAAGTGGAATTGTCCTTGTTCCATTTAAAAATTCTGAGTCAAACGGTTGAATTATTTATATTACAAAAGCACATGCACAGTTTCACAATGATCATTAGATCCAGTATGAAAAACAGCATTGCAGATGATAGCAATTAAATTCCTTTTAATTTCATATCATAAAGGGCATAAGTTTTCTTTACCCTAATTAAGGTTTGAGCTTTAATTAGCTCAGCATTGTGGAACATCAGTGAAGGATATGATCACTTGAGGATAAAGATGATGTATGTTTATTTCATATTATAAGGCCCTAAGCAAGCTGCATCCACCTTTGTTCCTGAAAGCTTTATGGGTCTTCACAGATTCTGTCTGTATCTCAGTCATTTTAATGTTTGCACTTATTTTTTAAAATACAAACAAAATCTGAAATACTGCCTATTAATGCCACCTTTATCTGTGCAGAGGTTATTACACAGTCATGACTGATTTCTGTTTGCACATTGAAAATGACAGTTTGCTACTCTCTTAATTAGGGAACACTAGAAGCACTGTGTCTTAGTCATAGTGGTGACAATTTTTAAGCAAGCTTAGCCCACAAAAAGCTTTGCATGCTTTCAAAACATGGTGCTAATATTTTTTTCTTCTACCAGGCACTGGGGAAGAAAGAATCTCTAAATTCAACAAGCATTCACAAATGCACTAGTCACTCGTGATGCAGATTATATGGAATAAAACTTTTATAATAATGTTTTGTAGAGTATTTCTAAATAGTTCACTGATTGTGCTTCCCTTGTTTTCCCCGTTGTACTGTTGATTTAATGTAATTTAGTCAAATCAGAAACTCCAAATGAGCACACTGCTCCCTGAGCAAGCTGGGACAAGGAAGTCCGAACTGCTGCTCACAGATTTTCATCTCTCTTAGCCAAAACACCCACACTGAGGTAACACATAGAGCGAGAGAGTCTATTCAGTTCTATCCCTGAGAATTTTTTAAAATTTTTTAATATCATATGACTTACTAATGTGACACAGTTAATTCAATTATTTTTAAAAAATGATTAGTTGTTTACATTTTGACAATTCACAGAATGTGAAAACACTAAATGTTGATTTAGGCATATGCAGAGTGTACTATTTTGCATTTCAAATTGCCTTGGGAAGGCAGCAAGATAAACATTTAGAAAGATTTTTCTGACTTGTTTTTGAGAATGATTGCAGCTTTCAATTCAAGTGAAACGGGACTTCTCCATCTTTCTTAAACTAAGACTTTCCATGTAGTGAGACCAAGTTGTGTCCTTGACTACAAGGGATTCTTCTGTCCAAAACTCCTGTTGTCATAATCTTTAAATCAGAGCTGGATGGCCTTTTAAAAGTATCTGGTTGCTCATTCAAAATGTGTGGGTGTAGTGCTCTGATGTATATTCTGCAGGAAGTCAAACCAGATAATCGAGACAGTCTTGGTCTACATGACTTCATGTAAACTTTTCAAATGAGCCAGTTGTTCTCCCTGGATGTTTTAGGAGATAATGTCAGTGCAAAGGTTAATACGATTGTTCAGATTAAGTGAAAATGGAAACCCACAAAAAACTGAGAATATATTCTTCACTGGCATAGCAAAGATGGAGTATCTAATAGGACTTAGGAGATTTTTTTCCTAGACTTTTAATGTTAGGAAAAAATCTGAGATTCTTACTTGTAATAGAGTAAAAAAAAAAAAAAAAAAGTGCAAATGTTAAATGGTTTGAGTAGTTTATTTGGAAATTATGAAAAGATGGGCCTTTCTTGCATCCTTTTGCTGTCTACTGACACAATATCTAACTGAGGAAAAGCTCTAACACGTGCAAAAGCAATGAGAGGAAGAGCATATGGATGGTTAAGTGATGTTATAGCTCATCCAGTCCGTTTTTCTTCAGTGTGATTAAAACAAACAAAAAGTAGGGGAGTAAGGTACCCAGCACTGCCTGCCATGGCAGATGTGTGAGATGCTTTTGAAGGATGTTTGGAGTAGCTGCTCAAGAATGAGCCTGTATTTAAGTGTGAAGTAGAAGCAAATGCAAATCATTCAAACAGCAGGGATATCAGTTTGGAACTGGCTGAGTGCTGAGCATCCTGAGGCAAGGATGCTGAGGGCAAGACTTGTCCCCAGCTCTTTTGCTGTGCTCTGTTAAAAATGCAGTTTTCCATTTCATCCAGTGCCGCAGGCATCCTCTAAATTTTGCTGGTGGAAAGGAGTCATATCTCCCTGAACTGCTTTTGGAACCTCAAGCAGAGCTGATGTTGAGCTGGAGGAGTAAAGACAGTAAAAAAACTTGGTATTGTGGCTGTGGATGCTCCTGACTGTAGTATGCTCTTGGCTACTACAAAAGCCTAGTGGGAGGTTCTTGCCAGTCTCTTCACTACTGGGAGCATGCTGCTAAACTGGCTCTTACCAGCAGTTCTTTCATCTCTACAGCACAACTGAGCAATTATACTTTGGAATATGAATTTTTCACAAATCTGTGCAGCTTCCTTTAAGCCCTGAAAAGTGAGTCACCCTTAGCTTGCACATTCATCTACCACATGGATCTGAATGAGTATGATAAACCCAAGTGCCATTAACCTTCTAATGTATAGGCCTACGACTTCTTACCTCTTTCACTGTCTTCTATGTTACTGTCAGGTAGTTTAATGGCCTCCTAATTTGTGTGTGTGGATGAACTAATTAGCAATACAAAAATATGAAATCACCTTATATTTTCTTATCATCAAGTCTTCTGAGGGTTCTGAATTTGTCTTCGTGCATAAGGCAAAATAATCAAAGATGCAGAGCTTGTTAAATTTGCCTTCATTAACGCTGAATCTATTTGCCTAAGTACTCTTATTCCTGCTGAGATCACTTAAATATACAATTTCCCTGTTTGATACTTTTTCTTCTTTCCCAGAATACATTTTCCAGCTAATAAGGAATCCACATTTTTATAAGAATATTTCTCTTTCTGTATACTTCTTTCTGGCATAGTATCCAAGACCACGCATTTATGAAGGATGATCTTTGTCAAAGTAGATCCAGCTAACACAGCCAGTTTGTAACAACCTGGCAAACCTGTGCTGATCAGGCTTAACTTTCAACATCTGCAACACAATCCCTTGGATGGGAAAGAAATTATGTGTGTCATCTTGTTTTCCTTCATTTTATGAGAAAGTGCTGCCAAGTGCATTGACCTTCTTGGTGCTTTGTTGAAGTCTAGTAATTAACCTATTGGATCTTTTTATTGCCTTTGTGGCAATAAAACTCTTGGTTAGTTGGCATGTCTCATTGATTTAGGTGCTACTTATAAGTCAAAAGCCTCACTCTTTTTCCTTTCCTCTTCTGATTTTTCATCCTTCTCTAAATCTGATGTTTCACTTCAAAGCTTCTGGCTCTAAGTCATTAATTCATATTTTAATCCATTCCTTGCCATTTGTGCATACTGAAATCCAATGTCTTACTCATCCGTACCCTCTTGGTTCACAGCTGTTTCCTCAACTTTTGACATGTGGCATATAAACCCTTTTAAGACACTTTCTGCTGAGTAAAATACCCAGGGCTACATCTGATATTTGACAGGATAATCCCAGTGGTATTTTCCATAGACTCCTTAACTCTCTTGGGCACTACACAGTTCATGTTTCCTCTTAGTATTGGAGGAATGGTTTAATTGATTTTTCATTCAGCCTTCTGTCACTGACCTCTTTGTCAGACTTCATTCATTACACTATTCCCAAATTACATTTTCTCTCTCCTTTTTTTTTGGTGTTTTTTATTTTCTCTAGGATGGGGTAAGTCCATTGCAAGGGGGTTCAGGGAGATGTACACCCACTCCTTGGGTCAGTACGGCTCAGTATGCCCTGAGGTCTGTGTTCATGTGCATTTGTGCTGATAGAGGCCTGTTCTGTGTTGATGCAGGCACTGGGAGAGAAACCTGCAGTGCCACCACAGAATGATAGAATGGCTTAGGTTGGAAGGGACTTAAAATGTCATTGATTTCCAGCTCCTCTACTATGGGCAGGGACACACCTACCAGATCTGTTGCCTAAAGCCCCATCCAGCCCAACCTTGAACACTTCCATGGATGGGACATCCACAGCTTCTCCGGGCAACCTGATGCAGTGCCTCATCACCCTCCTAGTGAAGAATTTCTTCCTAATGCTTTAACTAAATCTCTTAGTTAAAAACCTTTCCCCTTCTCCTATCACTTCAGGCCCCTATAAGAAGCCCCTTTTTTCAGCTCTCTTGTAGGTCTCCTTTAGGTACTGGAAGGCTGCTATGAAGTCTTCCTGGAGCCTTTTCTTCACCAGGCTAAAGAACCCAAATTTTCTCAGCCTTTTCTTCATAGGAGAGACACTTCATTCCTCTGACCTTCTTCTTTACCATCCTCTGGACCCACTCTAGTGGGTTCATGTCAGCTCTGGGGGCCCCCAGAGCTGGATGCAGTGCTCCAGGTGGTGTCTCAGCAGAGCAGAGCAGAAGAACAGAATCCCCTCTCTGGCCCTGCTGCCCACACTGCTTTGGATGCAGCCCAGGACACGTTTGGCTCTCTGGGCTGGGAGTGCCCGTGGCTGAGTCAGGTCCAGCCTCATCCACCTGCACCCCCAGGTCCTTCTCCTCAGGGCTGCTCTCTAAGCATTCTCTGAGCAACCTGTTTTTATGCCTGGGATTGCCCCAACCCAGGTGCAGGACCTTTCACTTGGCTTTGTTCAGCTATAGGAGTTTTTCATGGGCCCAAATCCTTTAAAAAAAGATATTTCTCAGAAGATATAGTGTTGGCAGAATCCATACCTATGAAGGCTTTCCTGAGAATGCTTGAAGCAGTGCAGCTGAGGAGTGCACTCCGAGCTGCACTGATTTATTTTGCTTGTCTGACCCTCTTCATATTAAGCTGATGAGCTCTGATCTTGTCCTTTTTGCCCACCTTGGGATGTATGTGAGTCTGTTTTTTACAGTGCCACAGGTTCCTTCCCTGGGCTCTTGCTATCAGCTGACAGTGTAGGAAGAAGCAGCATCTGCCATGAGCAGACCCAGGGCTCTGTTAGGTTTTATCATCATCTCATTGTCATAATCCTTATCATAATTACATCTGGTTAACATTTAACTTCAATCATAAGGCTTTCAAGGCTTGCTACTCAAACTGCTTAAAACATGCGTGTTTTGTACAGTGTCAGTGTTAAGTGGTGAATCTTGTGTTTGAGCAATATATTCTTTCCTCCAAGGTTTGATATCAGGGACTTGGACTGATTATATTTTGATCCTCTTGTGTGTATTGCATTAGACAATGATTTTGAAGCCCACAGTATAAAGGCTTCAAATGTCTGTAAGCATATGCAGATAAAGACATCCTGGTAAGTATTTTTGTAGGTTCAAACACAGCTGTCCAAATACACCAATAGAATGTCACAATGACTTCAGACATAAGCATTACAAACCTTTAGTATTTCCAGTAAATCTTGTTTTGCAGGATTTCATAGGTGAAGTTTTTTTTTTAAGTTGTATTAAATAAGAATCCAAACGTCAGTGATTTGCAAAGCAAATCCATGAACAAGAGTAAAATTATTCCACCAAGTTTAATTTGATATCCTTAAACACATACATACTTACAACTTTTTCCTCTTGATGTATATTAATTTTTATTGATGTATCAAAAAGAAAATAAAAATATACCAGTAAGTATTAGAATTTAATTCTGAAAGCTGGAGTTTCCACTTGATCAGAATTAGCTTAACATGAAAAAGTAAATACTCCTCTCAGAGTCTCAGTTCAAATCATCTCAAGTTCTCAGGATCTAAAGAGGAATATAAAGAAATACCTGTTCAAACTGGGAAATAATTTTTTCCTGCACTTGAATTTTTTTATCTCTATTTGTGTTGTATATAGAAAATGCAGCTATATATATATGCATGACCGTTATTTTTGTTTAAAACTTATGTGTATATATACATACGCAGTTTTTTTAACACATAGAAAAATTCCAACTTAGCAAGAAAATGTTAATGTTTGTGCATTATTTAGTCCCAGAGTTGCCAAGAAGTCTGCCCACACAGAATCCCAACAGATGCCAAAGACATAGAAGGGCTGCCAAAAGCTGAGAGCATTGCAGTCTCCATCTCACACTGAGTCATATAAATTCAGGTGTTAACCTCTGCCTAGTTTATTAAAGTCTACCAAACTGAGAAAAGGAGATACCATTTCAGTGATGTTTCAGACTCCATAAATCTTTTGTTTTTCATGTATGTTAACTAATTTCCATTACCTTCATTTGTAATGGTAGTTAAATTTAGTTTAGTAAGAATAACCAGATTTAAAGAAAATCCTGGGAAGATAAATCTTTGCCTTTGCTTTGTTTATTACTCACTGGTGTGCCAGAAGTCAGTAGAGCTTTCAGAACTCATAGAAGACTTAAGGATGATTAAGATAAAATGTGTGTCCACATAAAATAAACACAAAAGATGGATGCATGTTCTGCACTCTTACTTGATGGTAGTGGGAATGTACTGGTTTAAATTCACTGAACATGCTGATAATTTAAAGTGTTTATCAAAGACTTTAAAAACGGTTTACTGTGTAAAACTGTCACATGCATAAAGGTATCTCAGAATATTAGATTTTTTATGCCCCCTAAATAATATAGTGTTATATATTATAAATAGTTTCTGCTTATTGAACTGTAGAAAACATTGAAGATCTAATAAGGCTTAATACAAATATTTTTTTATAAATCATTCTAAACTGGGATGCAGGAGTCTTAAATAAAAATTAATCTTTTGTGTGTATATATATATATATAAGGAAACGGTTATAAAAAGAGGGTTAAAATTCATCAGAGACTATTTTTTTTCACCTTGACTTTAGATGGGAAGGTTCCCTCTTTGTACCTAGCATTGTTACACCTCACCCTCCCTCATTCAAACAAAACTCTACTGGGGATAATTTGTGTTTCACGGAACCACAGAAGGGCTGAGGTGTCCCATGAGGTCCCATTTAAGTGAGTTTTTTCTGGTCTGGTTTCATATGCCCTTATCTAATCCTTTGCTGTGTCGGGTGTCTCAATTTCACCACGCTTCCTCACCGATCTCAGGGGCCTCTGACTTGAAGCATCACCACTAAAGACCAAGGCAAGGAAGGCATTTGGCCTTACAAAAGAGTACTTTGGCCTTCCCTGTGCCCTTTGTCACCAGGTCCCTGCCCCATCCATCAGCAGGTCCATGGGATTTTTTTTTCCAGTCTTTGTTTTGCTGTCAGTACACCTGCAGAAGTCCTTTCTGTTGCCTTTTACTTTCCTCAATAGATTCAGCTCCAGATGGGCTTTGCCTTTTCTCTCTCTTTCTAATTTGTTCTGTATTGTTTCTGACAATTTAAAAAAGATGAAAGTTTTCCTCTTTAGCTCATGTCTTCGGATTACTGAAGGTTGAAATGCAGCTAGCTGTAGTTGAAACGAGAGAATGGCTCAGCTTCCCCTATCTATAAAGGCAGTTTTTAGAAACTTCAGTTTCTTTCTGTGAGAAAAGCTCTGTGAGTTCCCCTATCACATATAGGAGGAACCATATTGCAAATTGGATAAAACTGATAAGGAGAAACAGTTTCTCAGATTGTTCTAGAGAAATGGAAAAGAGAAAATGTAAAGCCAAGTCCTCCTTTCCTAATCTCAGTGTTGTAGCTGGTAGATGACATCACCTTCAGCAATTATAGTTAGAGATGTAAAATGCTAATGGCATATTACCCTGAAGGCATTTTGCAGAACATGCCCTGGAAGCAGGGATTTAAGAGGTAATAGAGGCACTTGACAACTCTTAATGAAAGCAGTAGCTTGAAAATCACACATTTCCAGGCTTTTAAGTGTGGTGTTGTAAGGCTTTCAAAAACCAAGAGAGGTTCACTAAAGTGTTCTTGCTTCATGCTCTTGTGAATGGAAATGAGCTCCTTTGCCTGTCTTGTGGAAATGTTAGCTGAGAGGCAAGTGTTGAAAGAAACAACAGCAAGTTCAAGCAGTGGTGAATGCAGAAACAGTAGGACTTGTTAGATTCAACAGGGAACTTGGGCTCCATTGGCCAAGTTTTGCAAGGTGTAAATATTAAAGAACAACTAAAAGTTACGTATTGGAACTAGGAGCCAGAAGGGTGTCCTCCTGGATTTGCTTTCCTAGAAAGTGCAAAACCTGAATTTTATTTGAGGTTTGAAAACCTTTTGATGAATTCTGTGCTTTGAGTGCAGCTGGGGTGATTTATGGCTCTGTGATTTCAATCTGTAACTGGCAGAACTTTGCAGGGTTGAGCTGCAGTTTTGAGTTTTTGAGGTTTCAGATCCAAATCGTTAGCTTTTTCCTGCCCTTCACTTAAATCTTTTTGCAGATAAAATTTTTCTTCCAGCTGTTCATTGTGATGTTTCAGATAAATAAAAATTAAGCAAAACAAACCAACCCCACAACCTGCTAAATAAAATTCAAATAAATAAATGTTCATTTGAGTTTCAGTTCAGTTTTACTTGACTACTTTAATGCTGCAGTCTGCAAATCACATGTAGAAAACAAAGCTAGTATGATACAAGTTTCTCAAAGTAAGTAGGGGTAACTCTGCTCTCTGCATTGAAGGGATTGCTTGGTTCTGTTTGTTCTCTGCATTGTCAGGGCTTTGGTGGTTTTAAATAGTATATCTGTGCAAAGTAAGTTTAATCTATAGTTTGTGTGTTGCTCCTAGTTTGAGTCACGCCAAAGCAAAGAAAGTACGTGAATCACTGCTTGCATCTCAACTGGAAGATTTATTAGTTCTAACTGGATCTAGCATGGCACTGGTTATACCAAGTTAGCAGCTGCTGTCTAATAGTTTTGTAGCACAGAGACCAAAACAGGTCAATGCTACAAGTGATTCTTACTTCTCTCACGTTTAATATGCAATTATTTACTACAGTCCGTGGAGAAGATCAGTGAAACATCCTGTAAGTGCATTGCCACTGTGGAAACAGATGGCCAAGTGGGACTTTGAGGGTGGTGGCTTAAGGAGGGGTGAGAGGAGCTGGCCAGAGGTGTGTCCTCTCTGAGTGCCAGCATTCTCGTACATGCAGTGTGCCCAGAGCTGTGCTCTGTCCTCAAGGCTGCCTGTCATGGAGAAGCTTGTGGCTGTGCTAAGGAACTCTCCCAGTTGTATGCAAGGTGGAGGTATGGACTTGCCACCTGGAAATTAACCATGGAGGGTTTTCATTCAAAAGGATTCCTGGAGATCGTTTGGAAGAGTGTTAGCTGGGCTAGACCAGAACCTTTCCAGACGCCTTTCTAACAGTTTAAAAATATGCATAATATCAGTGCTTGAGAACATTCCTTGGAAGCATTTTAATGTACAAGTGTTGATTCAGTCTCAATGTCTTTCAGGATGTTGGCAAAGTCTTGCTTTTCACTAACTCAGATAAAAAAAATATTACTTCAAGAAATTCAACATATATTTGCTATATGAGCATGAAATGCTGTATATACTCCTGTTTCACTGTCAACTTCTGTGTGTGTTGAGCACTAATGTCTATTGATGGCCAAATCTCTCCTGACAGTTTGTCAGGAACCCACTCTGCAGTAGATGAGACATAAGATCTGTTTTGGCCTAATGCCAAGAGAAATGATGAGGGGAGAAAAATGTATTCCAGGGAATAAGTATATGTCATTCTTGAATCAGAAACTGCTAGTTGCAGCACTGCATAATTTACAGGAAGCAAATGTAAATTCATTGTGTTTTTCAGTTTGTACTGCACAACAATAAAAGCTCATATTTATGCAACATTTTTATGATACAATGGTATTGAAAAGGCAGCTACAATTAATGATTAATGCCATGCATATGATTACATTGTGATAGCTTCTCCCATTGAGTCAACAAATGAGAATGTTGTGTTCTTGAGAAGTAAGTCTGATTTCTGTGTGTGTAGCCACACATCACACATTGAACTTTCTCTGTTCACTGTATCCAATTTCTTCTGGAGTCTCCTCTCCTCTGTCTGACTTGTGGTCATATATAGTCAGTGAATATCAGAATCTGTTTTCCCACTTTCTAATCAGAGCAGACATACTTCTGAAAGGTAATCTGGGAACTACCTCAGTACAGTGGTCAAAAATGTACCTCATTGCAAGTTTGAATTTTGAATGAAGAATATACTTTGGGGCCTTACTGAAGTAAGGCCTTAATACCTATGAAAGCTAATAATACAATATAACTTGTCTCATGCTTATTCCAGGGAACATTTTTTAAATGTTTCTTTCAGATACTAGTTTTGAAATTATCTCAGGGCCTAAAAAGTGACCATGTTTTTCTTTTTTTCCTTTTTTTTTCAGCTGTGGGACCTACTGCAGAAGTTGCAGTTCATCATGACATACATTGCTCCCTGGCAGATTGCCTGGGGGTCATCGTTCCACGTTTTCGCTCAGCTCTTTGCAATACCTCATATCCTTGATAAATTTGTTTGTCTTTATTCTTAAGTTCCTCTTCATGTATACAATTTATTTACAGTGTTTGAACAGGATTTGAAATTCTTAGATAATGTACTTTAAAATTTGAAAATTTTGGAACATTTTCTGAGAAACATAGGTGTTTTTTTTGTTTTCTTATATTTTTTTTTCTTTTTTTTTTCTTTTTTTTTTTTATTTTGGCTGCATAGGATCTGAAAATGGGAAACTGAACTCTGACTAAGGCTGGTGTGCTTATTCCCACCCAGCCACATTCTGCAGATCATTTACTTCCCCAGTCCTCAGCTCCGAGTTTTGGTGCATCCAGAAAGAAATGTTGTGACAGACATATTGCTGGGCTTATGGCTGACTGAGCTCTCAAATATTAGTTTCTTTCTCAGTTGTTTCTAGTTGGTATGTCAGATATAAATTCATTTCAGTGAGCCAATTTTTGCTGCAACTGTCCTGATTTTTTTGTTTTCCATTTCAGAAGCAGCTAGGCTTTTACATTTTAATGTGAATTTTTCATTGGGGTGCTGAGAAATATTCTTCTTTTTAACCTTTCCACTCTGTTTTATGAGTAAAAAATACTGGATCGTCAGGACCAAAGCAGTCCTTCAGAAGCAGTCCGTTTTGGTGCCTGTTCCAGGGCTCTCTCCTAGTTTGTGGATATGGGGAGTAAATAACCTCCAAATGACCTGTCTGTAGGGTTAAAAAATATATATTGAATTTATAGAACAAAAATTATTCAATTTAAATTCAAATTGAATTAGAAACTTGATTGAATACAGAAAAAAAACCAAAAAAACCAAAAAAACACATTTTAAGTGAACAGATTTAACTTTATTGACATCTAAGAAAAAAAAAAAAAAAAAAACCAAAAAAACACATTTTAAGTGAACAGATTTAACTTTATTGACATCTAAGGTGTAA
This sequence comes from Parus major, assembly GCF_001522545.3. Lineage (NCBI taxonomy): Eukaryota > Metazoa > Chordata > Aves > Passeriformes > Paridae > Parus > Parus major. The sequence goes on along the minus strand of NC_031770.1, from coordinate 43,239,782 downwards.
CCAGTTACTAACTTAATTTCTTCCTCCCCTGCTAACCAAAGTTGTGGAAGAAGAGTTGACACAGTGGTTTTAGTTCAGACCTACTGATGAGTACGTTGCACTGTTTATTAGATGTACACTCTTAAGTCTTTGTCCTTTCATCCCACAGGGCTGGGTTTTTTTCCCTCGAGCGATTTCTTCTGTCTGTTCTTTGCTGTGCAACGCAAGCAGTGCTGAGTAACAATGGTTATGTTTCTAGATGGGAAGAATAAATGGAAGCCTCAGAGAGAGGCAAGTGCACACAGAATAACTCCCAGAGGGGAAGTTTTAGATTGTTTCCTTATAGAAGGAAAGCATTATAAAAGCAGCGATCTGTCCTAAGAGTTTTAGGTTATTTGTAGCAAATCCTTCCAGAATTTCACAACAAAAAATATTTTCATTTCTGTTGGAGAAGTGTATATGAATTTATTTAGCAAAACATTTAAGAACTAAGATTATATTTCAACAAGTTTCTCTTTGGTCACAAATATTTTATTCAGTGATAACTTTGCTCTTGATAAAATTACCAATTAAATTTTGCAAAATGGAAAGTAATTAATCCAGAGTTTTGTTTGTTTACAGAATTATTGCTAAAGTGATCTACCCAACTTTTTATTATTTATATTTATAGTATGCTTTGTAAATGCAAATCTGTCTTCTAAGGCAGTGCTGCAATTAAGATACTGGTTAAATGCTGAAGTTAATATTCCCACAACAGCAATAACTCTGCCTCTTTGCACAGTAATTTTATTTGTTGTTATCATAACCCTGCAAACAGTAATGATGAATGCATGTTGCAGTTTACAGAGGTACTAAAGCTGCCATTTCTTTACAGAGTTAATTATTTGTGGCTCTTAATTGCTTCAATCAGTTCTGCAAACAGGATGTAAATTTTTAAATTTTCAAGTGCCTGGGTGAACTTTGCAGCAGAGCTCAGTGATACGAGTAGCTCAGCATGCTTTAATGCCTTTGAGTGCAGCATGAAGGGCAACACATGTGGAGCTTTGCCTGGTGGTGGTTGTACAGTCTCCACCACTAGAAATCTTCAGGATTTTAGTTGAATGTCTTTCAGGAGTCATATAGGTTTAGCTGATCCTGCTTGTGGCTGCTAGATGGACTAGTTGACCCTTCAAAGTCCCTCTTAATCCTAAGAGACCAGGAACAGGAATGTGCTTCAGACTTGAGGAAAGATCTGCAACTTCACTTCCTAACATTTAAGTTAGGAAGTTAAGTTACTCATTTATAACTATCAGCCCATTGAGAAAGTCAGTGTAGTTGGTAGTTCAAAGGCCAATTTTACCTAAAAAGGACACATGAAATTGGAGGTAAAAAAAGTTTGTAGTTGAGATTATCCTGTTTAGGAGAGTTTCTGCTTTGGTTGTTTCAGTGTTCTTTCTATCAGAAAACAGAGCCCTGTGACAGTCAGTTTTCCCAACCTTTAAGTGACTGTGTGCCTGGAAGGGACCTTTAGTAAATGCAAGTAAAAATGTGGGGTTTGAGTAACAGAGGATTTGAGCTGGCCTTACTGCAAAGTTTTGTGTTAGAAGAAGGGGATGAAAGATTTTCAAAATGTCAGTTTCACTTACTTATTTTGAAGTTGGTTTGAATTTAAACAGATTATTAAATTTCAAGGATTAATCCTCAGAGACAATGTTTTATTTAATGTTGAAGAGTTTTTAGCTTTGGGATTTTTGTTCTCAAAATTTGATTTTGGCCATGTTAGAAAGAAAATCCATTATTCACAAAGAAACAAGTTCTGCTTCTAGACAATGTAGCCTAACAAAGATGGTACACAGGAAACCTGTCTTGGGTCATAGAGTAGGAAGGTATGCCTGTAAGTTTTTGACACTTCTTTTTTACTTAGACATAATTAAAACATTGGTGTTTAAAGTAAATAATGACCTAATACAAACAAATTGGATATCCTCAAATAAAAATACCCCTGTGACAGATAATTGCCCTCTGCATGCATTAGATAATATATGAGAGTCAGATGCTGTTACTTGCTCTCATGACAAGCTTGCAGATATGAAGCAGTTAAAATCACTTTTCACAAATCAAATTGGTAATGTCTCCTGTCCATTTAGCAGAGCATTATGTCTTTTGTGAAAGAAGCCCCCCGTTGCCACTGATTATGTCTAAGACACAAACAGTTCACAGTGGTGTGTGAAATGTCTTGGCTCATGGTGGCAATTTTTAAATCAATCATTATATTAGTACCAACTTTAGAAACTTGGTTTGCTGCCCTTATCTGTCCTCTTTGTTCTCTTTTCCTCTCTTCAGCTCCCATGCCTCCTTCCCTTATCTGACACTTGTAAATACTTGTTCATCTCTCACAGCCAGTGCTTGGTTATAACTGCACTGTAATGTGACAGTTTAACTTTTTTGATGCACTTGCTTTCTGCTCTGTGCTCTCTGTCGCTTTTTTAAACTCCAGACTGTAAGGGCAACTCGTTTTTTCAATCTCTCTAATGCACTAAGACACCATTCCAGACCACTGTCTTTCAGTAAGGTTTAGAGATTTGAAAGGTATCTTCTGGCAAATATTTGTTTCTAGATTTTGCAAAGGGCTTTGAAAGCATGGCTAGCTGGCAGTTTTATGGAAATACTGTACCAAGAATGATGCTACTTTTGTTAAAAAGGGCTTTTTGTGAAGTCTCAGGGATTGTGAGACACACATACAGTAAGTATATTGCTATAATAGGGTAAGCTAAAACACTGGTTATTGGGTGATTTTACCTGAAATTTAGTTTGAGATGTGCTTGATCATTGTCCACTGATAGTGGTTCCTTTAGTTCATGGCTTCTTTACTTTGTACCTACCTCCCAAGAGAGGTGTAAAGGAATGACAAGTGGTCTCTTATGCCAGTTTGAAAGTATTTTTCTTTAAATTTCATGGATGTGTGAATTAATGAAGAATTTAGGCCTAACATTTTATTTGCTGACATTTATTTAATTATGTTCTTTATAACTTGCATGTTTTTAAGTATCTTTATCCATCTCCCAACTTGCCTTCCAGCAGCCTGAAACATGACTTTACATTTAAAGTAAACTATGGATTCTGGCATTCATTATGATGTTTATGTGTGATACTTACTATTCCCCTGTCCTCACCTTCTCATTTTTTATGTATTTCACAAAGTGGGAAATACTGAGCATTTTTTAGCTTTCAGTCAGCATGGAATAGTAAATTCTCAGTAAGAATCAATGTGAAAGCATGACTTTGAACCAGCAGGTTGGAGTATAGAGGCACAATTTCTCCACATACCAGGTCATTCCAAAACAAGCAGAAACGCACAGAATGGAACACTGGAGACAGTGAAAGCAAGACTCCAGTATGGAGAATAATTTCCAAGAGTGGTTTTTTACCTTTTGTGTGTGTTTTAAACTCTGTGTCAGACACTGGAAAGGCACTTTTGTGTTACAGAAGGTACCTTAGGTAGCTGGTAAAGGTCACTTACTGCACTGCCTATGCTTAGGATCTGTCCTTGAGCAGAGATTAGATGGGGTCACCCCGATAATAAAACTGTAGCATTGAAGAGCCACGTGCTCTTACATGCTGGTAATGGGTGATATTTAGCACTGCCTGCCTTCCTCCCTGTCCATGTTACCTTAACTTGCAATTTTCAGACTCTGCTATGCTTTTTTTTCAAACTCTGGCCACTTCAGTCTTTTCTACACCACTGAGTCCATTTCTGGGTAGTGTCATCTTCATCGCATCGTATGCACGACCAATCAAGTTCTGGGAGAAAAACTACAAGTAAGACTATTTAAAAATTTCTACCCTTGTTATTTGTAAAAGTTTTGCTCTCACTAGTTTAATTTCTGGTGGTATTTTTGTTTCCAAAGTTAATCCTTAAATTAGGGCATGAAAGGTTAATCTTTCAGTCTTGTTTCTGGTGTTCTACTCTTTTGTAGTTATTTGGCTGTTTCTGAAAATGTATTTAAGCAATTATCAGTGTGTTACAGATGAGGCGTCATGTTGCATTTGTTGTACAGACACACGGTAACAAAGCTGTGAAAAAGAAAATAGCAGTAGAACTCCCATGGTCAGCCTTTTTTGTCTTGCTAGCTAGTGCTAGCAACTAAATCTGTGAAGCCTTTGGCACTAGCAGTCAGACTTCATAAATACATTTTGTACTAACTAGGCTGATTAAATGCTACCCTGTGGGATGCAGCAGGTAACTCTGCAGCTGCAGAACTGTGATACGAGGCACAAAGGGAAAATTGCATTGGCCAAGTCAGGGCTGGGTCTCACCAGTGAGGAGGGCTGTACCCTTACCACATCTCAATGTGTTAGTGATGCTGGTGTATCTTAGTTTGAAGAGTTTTATTTTATTGCATTTTGACTTGTGTCAGTGGGTGAACATGTACTCATCTATAAAGAAATCAGTCAGACAAAGCTGAGTTGTATAAAGAGGCATTGTATTCATTTCAGAATGTGATGAGATTTGTGGAAACCTTTTGAGGGGAGCTCAGTTTTGTACACTGGGACTAGGTCTTAACAAAATTCTCACATCTTTTTTACTGGGTCAACAGTTTTGTTCTTTCATGGGAGGGAAGTGGAGGGCAGTTATGGAGAGGTAGAAAGCTACCACTAATCCCACAGACATCTATACATTTTTGGACAGAAACTTTGAAGTAGGAAGTGGGGATATTAACATCTGCTACATTTTACTTCAACCAGAGTGTTTTGAAGGCATGTGGTTCCTTTTTTTTAGGTACCAGTTAGAGAACCAACCTCTGTTGAAGACACATCACTGCCATATAGTTTAGTTAGTGTCAAGTCTTCAGGTTATTGTCAGTGGAAATAGAGGGAGTCATTTATATTTTCTTTCGGTTTGTCTAATCTTTTGATACAAAATGAACAGGAGATATTCACAGGAAGTATCAAAAATGGTTGATACTTAATACTTTAACAAGGATGCATGAGTGACTTGTTTTCTTCAGTAGTGACCATCTGTGATTCCTGCTAAGGGAAGTGAAGAACTCGATGCTAATAGTTTTGCAAAGCAAGGTAATTATTTTGTCCATAAACTCAAGTGGAACCTCAAGTGGAAAAAGCCAAACCCTTTTAATGCTTTAATTCACCACTGCTTGTCATTTCAAAATAAGCAGCAACTGCAACTTCATCTTCAACCAGAAGGCTTACGTTATTCTTTGTAAAAATTGTGCTTTGTTGCTTGTTAGAAATTCTAGTGTATCATCTATGACCTCACTTAAAACAAAAACCAAAACCATGCCTCTCAAAAATCTTTCAGAAGTAGAAAACAGCCTTGTAGAAGGTTCAGGTTCTCATCAAAGTGAAATAAGTCTTTGCCTGAACCTGTGGCATCTCAGAATCCGTACATGGAATGAGTCCTCCTAAATTTGTATTCATTTTGTCTCTAGTACTTCTGATTCTCTTTTGCCTGACTTTCACGTCACATGAGGAACTAACCAGAATGAGTGAGAGCTGGACAGAAAAACTCCTGGTTTATTAAAAGCATACTGTGAAAAGACAGAAAATGGCAGCGAAGGGGAGTAATTTGTATTAAGAATAAGGAAGTTTTCTAAAAAATACTTCAAATAATTGAATGAACTGAATGGGCCTTGCCTTACTGCTTTGAATTTTGACCTTCCAACATGTAAAAATTCAAAGGGATAGCATAATTGCTTTCTTTTTGAGCTGTGGAGTAAGATAGGATCAGGAACTTAAGCTGGAATGGAAAGTTGTTCTGGCTCTGCACATCTGCCTGTCTTTGGGCTGCAGTTCCTTACAGCCAGAAGTTTAAAGGTTTTATAAGACAAAACAGAATAGACAGATGGGGAAGTTTCTGTACAGATTTCTGTTCTGGAGTGCATTGACAGTTTCCCCAAGTTCAGGTCAGGGTATTCATGGAAAGTCACAGGTTCACTGCTGTGTTGTCCGAGATGAGTTCATACAAAGCAGAAGCTTGTGGAGATTTTTTTTTTGCTATTTCCATACTCACAGCTTATTGATAGGAACTTTGTCCAGGGGAAAGCTATCTTCAATATACTTTATATGACTTTTTTTTCTGCCTGTTTCACATACTCATTTTCAAACACTTCCTTGTTGTATTGATGACTACGTTAAATTATCACACATTAGCTACAAATTATTCATTTACATTTACATGAAGTTAGATATTGTCAGTTACAGGGTTATTTTTTTAAAAATAATTTAATCTCTTCATTGAATAACTGAAAAAAAATTTGACAAGCAGTTTTATGTATCAAAATTATTTTTCTTTCAAGTCATAAATTAGATTGCTTTCTTAGATTGTCATTTCTATACTGATTGTAATCAGTATTTGCACACTTCTCTGTTGTCAAGCAAACTTCATTGTTGTCTTACTTAAGGAAGATTTGTTTTTTGCATCTCATTTGGGCCAACAGCCTGAAATTAGAGGAGGAAAAAAAAAATAATCCCGTTCATTTTTGGTAGAGTGAATCCAAAGTTGAAACTCTGAACTTTATCAAGTACAGAGTACCATGTTCATTAATAGAAGAGGGCTACTAAGCCAGTAGTCTGAGTGCTGAGCAGCTGATCCCTCTGTTCCTTAAAGTGTTGGTTTGGTTGTCCCTACCTGGTGTTTTCCATGTGCGCACACATGAATCTTGTGTTTCTTTTAGTCCACTTTTTCTGCTGGCTAAAGAGTTTGAATCCTCTGATTTCTCTGGCTGAGCTTCTTCCATTCTAGATGATGCAAGCTGCAGCTGAAGGTCTCGGAGAATTAAAATGGTGCCTTGTTTGTTTTTCAAGGAGCTGAAGGACTCAAGTGAGTAAAAAAAGCAAATGGGATTCATTTTGATAGTAAGCAAACTGTGAAATTCCTATCAGGCTCTTCAAAATTCAGGACTCATGCTGTGCCTGTTTGGGCTCTTGTGGTGTGTGCAGAGCATGGGTGTTCTTCCCTGCAATCTGCAGATGCTGTTTGTTTTTAGTATGCTCTTTGGTACTCACTGCAGGCAGAGTCTACCACACCAATACATCACTGAGGTCAGGGATCCTTCAGAGAGGAAAAGGAAGGGTGACTAAGAAGAAGAAAAAATAAGGCATTAAGGAAGGTGAAGGAGGAAGAAGAACTCTTGCAATCACAGTTTTGCAGCTTTTGCTGCCTTTTTTGTTGAAAAGAGAGGGGTGTAAAATGAGAATCTGGGCTGCTGCTCATGAGCTGGTTACCTTGTGGGAGTTCAACTATGAGAATTTTTTTTTCTCTCTCTCTCTGTTATTTTTGGGTTTGTGTTTTTACAAAGGAAAGTTTGCTGTGACACTGGTTTTGTCCAGCCATTGGCCTGGGTCCTGCTTCCCAGATTGAAACAGTTCTTTTCGTCCCTATTTTCACAGCTGTTGGAATGATTAGGCTGTAGATGTCAGAGAGAGAAAAGGAAATAGCAATAAATCTTGTTTAATGTATAGGCACTTTAAAGCATGAAGTGTTTGTCCAAATGCTATTGTTCAATTCCTTAGCTTTTGGGGGTTTTTTTGACTACTTTGTTACGCTGCAGCCTGACTCTGTCTTTCTCCTCCCTTCCTCTTATCTTCCTTTGTATCTTGGATATGACAATGACAGAACAGAATAGAAAGTTTACTTTTATTCCCCAGTGGGTCTAAGAGGTGGATCACGTGGAACAGCATGTTTGTTCTCTGCTGCAGCTGTGACTTGTCCCCACAAACAGCAAACTGCCACCAGGAATCTGGAGATTTCACTGTTTACAAGCTGCTTGTCTCTCCTGCTTCTATTCTATAAAACCTTCCTGTTTCTATTCTTCTGGTTCAGTGCCTATTTTTGGGTAAAGCACAGCTTGCATTTGCTTTGAAGCGCCTTGAATGAATTACAGTGTGGTGTAACTGAATTAATTAGGTGTCTCTAAAGAGGCTGTGATTAAATTGCCAGTTATCTCAGTCTGGCATTACAGGATGCCTCTCTATGTTTGGGACTATGTGAGCAAGCCTTTCTTTGCTCTGTCTTTTTAAAAAGTGTATCACTGGGTTATTGTTCCAGTCATTGTGGTCTGGAAAATAACCACCTGTAGGGTTAATACAGCTGGGAATGGAGGGCAAGGAAAACCTGCCCTGCCTCAGATGTAATGCAGATGGCTTTTTCTTCTTTATTCCTGCCAGCTCACTTAACCTACCCATCGCAGACAGCCTGCAGGTGGAATGGGAAGAGTTTTCCCAGTATACACGTAATTCTGGCTGACCCCACGTTATGCACATGTGTGGGAAAAGGAGCTGTGAAAAGTACCTGTCTGCTCCCTCCCTTTTTCCCCATAAAATAACAGGCCTTCCACTTCCAAATGCTTATTTTTAACACACTCTGGTGCCTCTGGTTTCCCTGTGAGCCTGCTCATCTGTTACAGCTGTTAAAACCCCTGCTCCAAACACAAAATGTCATTCACCCATAACTGTCCACGGGCCTTGTTTGGGATCTGCATACTCAGACCTTTCAAGCTGTTCCTTTTAGGACTGGATTTCTTTTTTTCTTAGTCTTTTTCTTGTCGTGTTGTTTGATTTTTTCACATGGTTTTAGACCTCCTTAGTAGTGATGTTTCCAGAGAAACAACTGCAGCAGATGTTTATAGTTAGTAATGGCTTGGACTTTGATTTATAGTGACTAGCATAACTTCAGCATTATTTCCCTTGTTTCCCCTAATTGACAGGAGATAGTGTTTTCCTTATTTCATCAAATATCATCTCATATGTTATGTTCTAACTACTGTCACTGGCCTACTTAGGGTTCAAACCTACTTAGGCTTCAAACTTTCCAGCTACCTGGTCTGAAAGCCACATTGTAGCCTTTAGTTTTACTGTTCATTGCTATTATTTTAGTTTCTTCCAAACTGATGTCTCTGCAAATTTTTGTGTTTCTCTCTGGCTGCCTTTATTTCTATACTGTTTTTATGAACTGACCAGAAAGAAACACTGTATTTCTGTTTGCTCTAAAATGAACTGAGGTTCTAGTGCCTTTGTTCACATCAATTACTCACTGATGAATGCTGATCCCTTTGGTGACTGTGGTTCTTCTAAGAGAGGTCTTCACTGAGTTGGCCTCAGGGCTCCTCCAGGCTTTTATTGAGAGTTGAGTTGATTTAGAACTCTTCAAAATAGTGTAAATAGTATAAATAAGTATCAGTGTGCAGATGAACCTGGAATGGGTGCTTATTAGCACATGGGACTCACAAGTCAAAACAAATAGGACCAATGAATGAACGGGTTTTTGCCTTAATTTTTGGGGGTTTGCCTCCAAATCAGAAGGGCTTGCCAATCTTACTTACAAAGCATGTAGAATTTGGTGAGAGTCTTTCTGGAAATTTCAAAGTTGCTTAGATCTGTGAGAATCCAGCCTGTACTGGTAGACTACAGCCTGTACTGAGGGATCTTAGGCCTGACTTGGTATCCTTGAGTATGGCATTGATGCAGTTGTAGGTGGCAGTTCCCTGGCTGGCACCTGTGAAAAAGCTGAAATATTAGCAAGCTGCTGCCATTTTTCCTTCATTTCTCTTAAGATTGGCAGATATCCCAATAGAGGTGATTTTTTTTGCATGAAAAACATGCTCCTCTTTTTAAACAATGATTATAAACTGGTCTTTGCCCTGTTCTCCAGGGCTATTTGTGGCCATGGATCTGGCACTGAGGGAGAGAATAGAGAAAACCAAAATGTTTGAAGAACAAAGAACATCTCTGTGTGTACTTCAGCCTTCGTTCTTCATGAGCTCTCTGAAATTACGTGTTACTCATTAGACTTATTTATCTGACTGTCTTCTCAAGACCCTTCCCTGTCTGCTCCCTGCTGTAGTGTGTAACCACTCTCCATCTTGCACATCACCAGTACTTCCCAGGGGCTCGTACCTGCAACTCTTGCCTGGTTTGGGAGTCTTTGATTCCTTGCCATGTAGAGCTTTGCAGAGTGACCAAGCCACAACATTCAGGTGTGGGGGTGCTGCTTCAGGTACAGCCCAGGCTAAAAGAAGCCTTGCTAGAAACTACCTTCCCTTCAGAGTCTTGAGCTGTGATCTCCTCTAGAGCAAGTGACCATGTGTGCCCCTTTGTCTACCTGCTGTAGCACAGAGCTGTGCACACCTCCTCTCCAACCCCATCCTCACCTCATCACGTGACTCCATGTGTGCAGTCACACTGAACTGGGAAAACGTGAGACAAGATGGGCAAGGAAAACCAGGCACCTTTAATCAGGTAGGTTTGGTATTAAAAAATAGTGTTTTCTGAGTTGCCTGGAGTTTTACGCTCAAGGGAGGCTATATAAAATTCAAAGATGTAGTTTAACTGTTTGGCAGTATCTCTTTAACTGGTAACATCTCTTCTCAAATTTTTGTCCCTGGCAGTCAATAAAACAAATTGAGGCTAATTGAATAGGAGCCATATGTGTGATAATTAATTGGGAATGTATTCTGATTCAGTGCTCTGTAGTTCCCTGCCGAGTTAAAGATGCATTCACAACTCCAATTCACTGAATCATTCTAAGAGGACAGAGTAAAGACAGAAGGGAGACATCAGAAAGGGAATGCATGCTGAGATCAGGAGGAGCACAAGTAGAGATCAAAACAGTAAGTGGCATAAATGGAAAGGGAAAGGGGTGGGTGGGCAGAAAGGAAAAGGCATGCAGTGAAATATCTGAGTGGGTAACCCAACAGACATGGGCAAGCAGGAACTCAGAACTACAAAGGAGAAGAAATCATGACCATGATAGATGAAAGGGCTTTTAAAATATATATTTGGAAAGGAAGGCAACATAGACAATAAGGGACTCCCATCAGAAACAGGGCACATGTAAAGTTTTAAAGGCATATGTGGATAAACAGTTGCACTAAAGATTTATAATGCTGTTCATCTAATCATCAGCTTCCAAATTATGTAAATCTAATGAGATCAAGTTAACTCATAAAATTTATGTCATGTTGAATATCGGAAACCCCATGAAATGAGTTGTCTGAATTTCCATAAGAATAAGTGTTCTCAGCAAGTGTTCATCCGTTCACTTGAAAAATGCAGATCATATCCTGTGTTGGATTTAACTGAATCAAACATTTAGGGGCAACCTGAGGCTTGGAGTACTAAACCTGAACCTTGCATTCAAGGAAATGCTTATTCAAGCCACTTTTGTCAAAATGTGGAAACTGGTAAAGCTGAGATCCAGGAGGAGATATTCAGCAAGTGTAACCATTCTAACGGAGGTGATAAGACAGGTTGTGCACAGGTAGCAGCAGGGAACAGTTCATGCTACAACATGCTTGGGTCTTGGTTGTCTCCTGATATATAAAGGTATGTGCTGGACCCAGCTTGCCTTGGTGCTTATAAGAGCAAAATGTAAACCATCTCTTCTTTCTAAGATGGTGCAAAATGCAGAATTGTGTCACCATTTTCACTGAGAATTGCCTCAGCGAACTGAATTTTGTGCTGGTTGGGATTAGGTAAATACTGGATGAAAGCTAGTAGGATTTTTTTTTTTTTCCAAAGTCCTTTGACTAGCAGTGTTTGCTCTCAAAATATCAGAGATGTTTTCAGTCTGAAGAGTACTGTAGAGGATACCAAGATGAATGCTGTAAATTAATAACATTCTCAACAGTCCTTGGCAGTAAAAAAAAAAAAAAAACCAACCAGAGGTATTCAAAGTTATCCCTCTTTTAGATTAGATTTTGTACAACTGCACATTAGCAGTAAGATTTTTGTTGTTCTTCAGTGTAGTGTCACTAATGCTGCATTTGCACATTTGCAGCACTGGAATGGCTTGGTTAGCTTCTCTTTTCCCTCCTTTCATCTTTTAGTGAGAAATATAGAAAACCCTGTAGTAAACTAAACAAGTATTTCTGATGCAGGCTTTCTTTGGAAGACAGGTCTTTGTCTTAGTCTTGTGTTTCCTCATACTTTCTTGCCATCCCTACCTGCTAATTTTATTATTAAGCAGCCACATTGAGTCCAAAAGTGAGAAAATATCTTAAATATATACAATTTTAATATTGTACACTGAAAAAGCATGAAAACACTTTGTTATCACCAGTAAAGAATATCAGGAATGAATTCTGAAATGCCTTGTTATCCTTTCCTCCTTTTACGATGTACAAACAATGTTTCTCTCTTTGTGTGGAGGAGAGGAGAAAAACATCTTGGCCTCATTTGCTGAAGCAGTTCCCAACATTTGTTTTGGTTTTTGTTTTTTTCCCCTGTCTGTTCTCACTCTCTCTGGTGAAAACACCAGGATATTTCTACTCTCCAGCTCCTTGCAGTTTCTCAGGCTTTTACTGCTTCACTCCTAGGTCCATCAGTGCAGAGCCCAGGTGAATCAGTCCTGAGGAGCTCTTTGCCCAGGGCTGGGCACCGTGTAGTACCTTTCCTGTAATGTTTGTGTTGGCTCATGATGGGAACAACAGAAGAATAACACTCACATGTACTGTTCCAGATACCTGGTTTTGTGTAATGTCATTAACACAGTTGCTTTTAAATTAAAAGCATTTCTTTCAACTGCAGCAGCGAGGTCCAGCAGTGAAGCAGAGTCCTGTGTGAAGCCTCATTCTTAGAGGAACATCAGGATCCTGACCTTTTTTACATCCTCAAGAGTGCACACAAAAAAATCTCTGTGCAGTTGCATAATCTTTCCACTTATAAAGCTTCTTCTATTGCATAGTAAAAAATAATCTGAAGACAATAATTAAATATCTTTTAAAAGAAAAAGCGTACTTCGACAAGGGGGAAAAAATGAGACAAAATCAGGAACAGTGATGACATTTTAGTAAAGCATTAGCGAATATTTTAAAGTACACAGATGTTTAAATCACCTGGCTTACAAGTAAGAGGTGAATTCCCCAGCTAAATCTTTGAATGTCAGGGCACTTAGGTGGGCTGTCTAGCCTATGTCTGGGCACTCAGCTTTTGTTCCTGTGTTCACACCTCACATTTTCATCCCTCTTGCTGCAGAACTTCCAGGCAGGTGTTGGAATACGCCAAACAAACATGCTGAGTCATCTCAGCAGATGACTGTGGTTTTAACACCCGCTTAAACAAAATCAGCAACAAAAAACCCAACCCAAAACCTCCAAAACATTAAAAAAACAAACCACAAAGAAACCCAAACAAACCTAAGAAGCCTCAAAATCAGGTATAAAAACCTTTTTAAGGAAGGAAGTAAAGAGACTCTAAGAACAGGAAGCATTATTGATAATGAGACCTTTCTATGTTTTAAAAGGATGCTTCAACAGTGCTGTCTTTTAATAACTGGGACTTTTTATACCTTAGCCCTCCCCCAGTTTTCTAGTGTGCAATCAAAGCCACTTTTTATTGTTGTTAGATGAAACAATGGTCCAGTCAGAGAAGGAGAGGAGGAAGAAAGCATAAAAAATAAAAGTAGGAGTGAGTGATCAGAAAGGAGAAATTGCTTTCATTTTTAAGAGATCCCTCTTTCTTCATGTGAGTTAAACCCAATTTGATTCTTCCATGCAGCCGCCCAGAAAACCTGGGCAGGGTCACACATGAAGGGGCTGTCAGCCTTGGCTGTTAAAACCACACTGAAATTATTCTGTCTTTTAGATGAAATTGATTCAAAACTACTTCAGTATCCTTCCCCTTCCAATTAATACCATCGTTTTTACCTCTGGTGTCCTTCAAATACCAATGTGTGCCTGCTTATTCTGCCGTGTCATTTTCCTCCTCTCTCACATTGTAGGCAACTGCTACTGTGTTTTTAATGCTAAGCCTTTGTTTATAGAGCCAGCAGCATTAGGCATTCACATGAAAATACTGAAGATTTTTTTTTCCAGATTCCCATGAATAATCATAGGGCTGCAGCACAGTAAAGTTTCTCCCTTTTAAATTTGCCTGTTAGATGTCATCGAAGACTGGATTAAAATTCATTGGACACAGACAAAGAAAAACTTTGGATTGACCCTAGAAAGGCATCTCTGCATCTCCCAGAGGGAAATGCTTTTCTTTGGTTTGTTCTCTTTCAAAGTAAAGATCCTCTTCTACACAGCAGGAATCCTGGAAATCTTGAATTTGTGTTTTGGGGTAAAACTCAGCAGCAGCAAGGCAGGTAGAACTGCTGGAATTTTATTTTGATCTTCTGGAAATAATGATTTATTTAGCCTCAAAACAGCAATGATTTGTTTATTTTCCTCAATTTACCTGATTCTCAGTATACTCTCTGTATTCTCCAGACTATCCTAATCCCCCTCAGCCTTTTTTCTCTCTTTCTAAGGAAACTGGAAAACTGAAGTGGGAGAAGAAAATCTTTCCAGGCAGTATGTTTGGGAAGGAGATGATAGGAAATTACTTATTTTTTTTTTTGCAAAGGGAAGCAATAGTTTTAGTGGCATGAACAGTGCTACACAAACCAGTGACCTATCTCAGTGTCCATGTAAATGGGGGATTAAAAGAGCATGAAATAGATATTTCAGGAACTAAGCAGGATGTTGGCTTTAAATTGCTGAGGACTTAACTGAAGACAGTCCAACACAGTCACTTTTTCTCTAGGGCAGTTGCTGGAGGAACTGTACTTGGTTTGCATAGAATAATGCAATTCAGGAAGAAATTCAATTACTGAGTTAATTATCACATTGGATGAATGGTAACAATCAAATATAAAGTAAGAGGCCACTGGAGGAAAGCCCAAATCAACTACTAATCCCAAAAGTTCACAGTGAGAGGTCCTGGTTGAGAAGTAAAGGTGCTGCTGGTTTGATTGTTAGGTGTAGAGGATTATAGATTAATCCAATGCAAATTCCCATTGCCTTCAAGAAGATACAAACACAGCTTTGGTTACTAATAATTGTAGAAGTCTTTTAAAATCCAGAATTGATTACCTGACAGCATTTATTTGACTGAGCTGAATTTCAGCACCGACATTTAGTTTATAAACTGTCTATATTACCCTTGGTCTTAAAAAAAATGAAATAAAATTATACCTCATAATAGCTGTATAAAGATTTGAGTTTTTCTAGTATTGTCTGAAAAGGTAAAATCTTGTCTCATGTCCCAAGGTCCATGTTTTAGCTGCTTAAACAAAGCCTTAATGGAGCCTGGTTTTGCTTTGTTGGGGTTTTTTTTTGTTAGTGAGAGCTGTTCTATTTCCTTCCCTTTTTCCCAGTCAGGCTGCATCATCCGTCTTGCAGTGTCCCAAAGCACTTGTGATTTTCCCTGATTGTTTCATGCATCTTTCTGTCAAAGCAAAAAATAAGGGGGGGATGGGGAAGAAATAGACCCAGAGCTGCATGCTGGGCAAAAGGATTCCTGTTTATTATAGATTAGAATTTTCTGAAGTATTGGTTGATTTTATGGGTCTCAATGTGCCTCCAGAACAGAAATGGTAAAAAACAGGGGTAAAGAATAGTATTAACTTTTACCTTTCACTACCACACTGATTTCAGAGGGACTGAAAGTTAATAAAGCGTCTCATAATGTTAAAACATAGGCATTTGGAAATCAGCAGTGCTTCTCTGCTGAGAATAGGAAATTGATTGAATTCCACAACCTAATGTTTATGCTTACTCTTGCATATGCAGGTGGATATATATCAGGGTGGAAGAATTCTGACAACCTTTTTAAAGAGAAATTATTTTTTATATTCTGAACTGCTTTGAAGACCCTTCCCCCCATTGCCATTTTCTGTTGAATACGAAATTATAATTGCAGTTACAATGAGCTGAGCCAACCAGAAGCAGGAAGATAAATAATAGCTCAAATAAAATGTTAATCTATGTAGATAATATACTAATATTAATTACAAATAATTTTAATTAAGACTCTTATTTTCTCAGTCATACTTTTTGCAAAGTAGAGAATGTGCCTTTTTAAGGAGAAAAATCAGTTGCTTTTGGTAGGAAGTAGAACTAAAGCAAATCTGTTTCTCTTCTGTCTACTGCATAGAAACCTGTGTGCAATGTTGGTCAGCTTTCCACAACTTTTTTTGGAGAGGCTGTAGGGAGTAGATGAAAAGACTTTGTAACACATCAGTGGCATCCTTCTCCCAGTTGGATTCAGCATCAACTTACACACAGAATCCTGGAAACCGGTACTGAGTCTCTGCTGTGTTTCAAAGACAGCATTATCTTTATACCATCCTTTTTCAGTGTTATTTAAGCTGTTTGAAAGCCTCCCTTATAACTGATCCCTCTTTGGTGCCATCTTCTTGGGGCATGTCTACAGGTCTTTTACAGTGAGTAGTTAAATTCAGGCTGTGGAGGCTGACTGGTCAATCTCCAGCCTGTTCAAAATCTCCTCTGGGCCCTGTGCTCCCCACACCATGAGCCAGACCCCAGCCAGTCCCACCCAGCCGTGCCAGCCTCACTGCAGTTCCACCAAGGACTCGGTGAGGGCCACACCTGGGTGTCTCCCTTGGGTCCCATGCCAGGAAAGGTGGTGGTGTGGCTCTTCTCTCCTGTGCTTGCAGGCCTTTGTACAGATGAGGTCCTTGCCACTGTCACATGTAACCTTATGCTGGCTGTTGCTTGGGCTTTCTCCTGGTTTTGCTTTAATCTTATTTTCCAAGGAATGAGAGATCATATTTACATATTAGATAGATTGTAAAAGTCTCTGGGGCACCAATGTAAAAGTGTCTCATACAAGGCACCAACTGCAAAAGTGTTCAATTCTTTTCCCCTGGATCAGGATTGACGAGCAGAGAGATGATTTTCACATTTGGACTGAGGATGTTTATTTTACCTTATCTATATTACATTTTTACAGATTGTAAGTTCTTCTACACACTAACCTAACAAGCTACAAATGGCAACTTCAGGCCCTGTCCACAAGGCCTTTTAAGCATAAATGATCCAATTATCAAATGCCAACTAATTTATTTTTAATTTAACCCAATAACCAAACCCCCATGTTCTGCACTGTGGACTTTTTCACTTAATCACACATTACTAAAATCCATGAAGAAGAGGGAAGAAAGGCAAAGACAAACCAATGCCCAAGAACCTCCATCTTGTCTCTTATTCACTACTATATCTCAAACTCTAAACTCTGTATTTTTCACCCAGTGACTTAATATAATTCTAACTCACGCATTCTCATTCCCAGATTCTCCACTCAGTTTTAGAAGCCTTCTCCGTGGTCTTAAGTTAAACCCAGTGTTCTCTTGACTGCCTGAGCCTGTCAGCACAGATAAAGGGACATTTTCTGTGCTTGGGACTCCAACAATAGCTAGGTCTTCTAATGATTGAGGGGAAACTTTTGAGGCAATATTCTCAATGAAGTGTCCTGAAATCCTTATATACCCATGCCAGAGCAGTGTTTCAGGGAAATTAATGTTTACTAAAGCATTTTTATTAGCCAGAGTTCCACTTTTACCCCAAGTACCCCTGGGTGCTTGGGAGGTGCTTTGGACTTGGTGTTGAATATCCCAGCTCACCACAGCAATCATTGTCTTCTGTTTAACACATGCTGGCCCACAGCGATTTACTCATTCCTTATTTTACAACTTTAATAGTATCTTTTGTTACAGGTAGTAATAAAAGCTCAATCCAATCTACCCTTTTAGTTGCTTTCTCTTTTGTAATCATTTTTCCTGTGTTGTTTATATTCCACTGTTACAGTGAAAATGGTGAATAGGGAACATGCCATTCATAAGGGTGACAGGGTTAGTGCCTATATGAACTAAAGCCCTCTAATTTACTCTTTTTCAAGCAATAAGAATGACCAAGGACTCTCCTGTTGCTGCCTAGCTAAGTATGAAACTAAGTAAAGTATTTTTGTATTGTTGTTTTTCCATAGATGGTACACACCCACAGAAATGTTTTTACCCAAAGAAAACTTCTTGAGTCCAGCTGTTTCCCTTAAGGCTTAGAAGGAAAGAAAGGCTGATTAAATATTCTTTCTATTTGTTGTTTTGGTGGCACCTGGCTGATCTGTTTCTGGAGCCAGTTCAATTAGTTAAGTACATAGCATTGTGTCAGATTCCACATTCTGAATGGACTGTGTCCCACAAGAAGGGAAATGGGCGGAAAGAGTGTGCTGATAAGCTGCAATATCAATAGCAATACTGACCTGAAATAACTATGTATGCCTGATGAATGGATTAGTGTGAACTGCCTAATTATATAAATGCAAAATGAAGAGACATGTTAAACAAAAAAAAAAAAAAAGTGTTTATTGTGAGAATTATTTATTTAAAAAGAAGAATTGGCTGTAAACATGTCTTTATTTCCAGCACCAAAAGATCGGACCATTCCAACACCAGACTGGCAATTCAGATTGAAAAAGATGCAGGTATGGCCTGGGAGTTTGGGTGTCTTGCTTCATTTGCAAAATGTGATGTATTTACACTGGCAAGGCTTTGCTGGGGAAGCTGAAGAGATGCAAAGGGTTTAAATGTTGTGTGTACAAACCAGAGCATTTTCAATGTAGCAGAGCACCAGTTCAAGTCGTGTGACCCGATGAATAAATTCACTCCTCAGTTATGTGTAGCTGATCAGACAGAGAGCTGCTGGGCTGCCGGTTGCTTGGTTAATCATAACCCTGGAGTTTGTGTGGAATATGCAGCAGGCACCCTAGCTAGACTCAGAGGTCAGCTGACGGCAGGGAAAGGTTTTGGAGAAAAAGCAGCAAGTTAGTGGTACCCCTGCCACTGTTGGCAAGTTGTCTCCTCTTCCCTGGAGAGTAACCTTTTTGAGAGGGGATAGAAGGGAAGTTGGGAAACTTGAAAGAGGAAGAGGTAGGAAAGATGGTGGGCTGTTCTGCTGGGTGTCAGTGTATTAAATGAGCACCATGGCCATGCAAAGCAGCTTCCCAGGCCACACTGAGTGGTTCCTGTGAGACTGGGAAGTGGGAGCAGTTTTTGGCACATCAGTGGACACAGAGAACATGTGCTACATCAGCTGGCACTCTTCAGTGCCTGGTGGGACAGGCCCTTTTTGCAGGGGAGCTGATACCAGTGTCACATGCCAAAATCCGGTCCCAGTGAGAGAGGCCAAGGTTTAATATATGGGTTTTTTCACTTTAGTGTTATGAGGGCAATTTTATCTTGCCCATAGATGGCCGGGGTTGTATTGTAGAGTTAGAAATTTACATTTTAATTATTGCTGGTTTACCCCTCATACCCTTTTTATCCTTATCCATTACATCAGTAATATGAACAAATAAACATGAACAAATACACATCGTCAAGCAGAAATTGATTAAATCCAGGCTGTCCAAGAAGGCAAGAGAGGTATTAGTAGTTTGAAGCATGAATGGTGCTTTTTAATTATTTATCATTTAAGGCAGGGAGCTAAGATTTTTCCCAAGGACATTTTGTCATCTGATAGCAATGACTTTTACCATTGTTATATATGCTAATAAATTAATTATGTTTTAAACCCTGTAGCTCAAGAAAAGCATTCCTTTAGTACATGTGCTTAAAAGGCTTATTTTTTGACTTGCTTAAATTTTGACCCAATATACTCCAGAAGGTGCACAGGTGAGTGTGTCTGCATGGACACGGGCACACAAGGACAAACCTACCAGGGCTGGGTGCGTAATGGCTGTGGGCACAAAAAGCAGTGCAGTTACAGGCCCTCTCCTCCTCTGGTATCAAGGAGGAATTTGTAGGAAAGGCATAGCCTCTGCAAGCCTCATCTTCTGGGTTTTTTCACCTCCATGTTAGCTCTCCTCCTAAATATGCACAAAGATAAAAATGCATGACTGCCCATATCCACATACACTCCCATGCATACAGATACACCTACAAGATGTTGGTTTGTACGTGGATTTGTGCACCAGCATTTTGAGAGTATTGAAGGTGGGACACTGATGCACTGCAGAAAAGGAAAGCAGTTCTCGTGTCAAGCATATATTCTTCATGGACAAAGCCTTGCAAAAATTCCTGGAGGACTAAAAGAAAAAAAATCCCAACAAAATTATTGGTTGCTGCGCGACCAAAGTATTTAAAAATCTCAGAAAAAATGTTCAAATTTAAGCATATGTTCTGAAGTAATAATGATTTTTTGTTTCTTTAGATTAAGACAGTATGTAGACATTAACTTAGAATTGGCTCCACATTTAGTGGAGCCAAGAAATTCTTACTGTTGTGAATCATGGAGGTTATTTGATTGAGTCTGAAATATGTGCTAGCACTAATGTGATCTTTTATTTACAATATTGTTCATACTTACCTGATTCATTGAAGGGCTACCTAGGAAATGTAGATTGTATGAAGCATCAGGAAGATATCATCTGGCTAGAGGAAGAAGATTTAAGCAGGAATGAAAAAGAACATAAAATTTCATGGAGAATAGCTTTGTTTAGTTTTTTATTTTACAAATGTATGCTGCTCTGTTTGTAGGAAATGACGACAATAATCTGAACTCCATTTTTTATGAGCATTTGACAAGATCTCTGCAGGAGTCTCTTTGTGGAGATTTGATCCTGGGCCGCTGGGGAAACTACAACACAGGAGACTGTTTTATTCTGGCATCAGATTATTTAAATGCCTTTGTGCACTTGATCGAAATTGGAAATGGCCTGGTCACCTTTCAGCTCAGAGGGCTCGAATTTCGAGGTAAGGATCCGTGATGATTTAAATAACAACAAAACCAGCATAAATCCTGTCCTTTTAATCTTATCACAACTCTATAGTAGGATGTAGAGTTGAGGACCTTTCTCTTTCTACAGATACTTGTCTGTCTGAAAGCTTGGTACTTCTTTGTATCATTATATTAATGTTGTTTTGAAATCTAGATGTTAAGAAATTTGGAACCATGTTCTGCAGTATCAAAAGACTTTCAGAAAGAAGGTTTGTTGAGTGGTTTGCTTGGGTCACAGATCTTTTGAGTAATACTCAGTTATTTTTTCAGATTATTTATTTTCCTCCATAACTATGAAAATTGGAATTGTTCTTAAAATTGTTCAACCCAAAAAAACTTGTATTTGGGAAACAAAAAAAACCCCAAAAAAACAAAACAAAAAAAAACAAAACCAAAATAAAACTCCTTCCATGGAAAATATCCTGTGTCAAGCCATGCAAGAAGCTGATGCTGAGATGGTCTCTGTCACACTAGAACAGCAGAGTGTAATCAAGGTGACTTTTCAACAAGGTTGAGTGTGAGAAAATAAGCGACAGACTGGCTCTTTGAATGCACTTAAGTGTGGGAGGATTAGACTAGGAAATAACATGTGTGGGCTCAAGTCTTGACTCTATGACAGACTCCATGTAGGATGTTGAACAGGTTGTGGTGAATGCTTCATGTTCACTTTCATTCCTGTGTAGTGGGGATGAAGATAACACTCTTGTGTCCTCAGCAAAGTTATGTGGAAAGGAAACAGTAAATGTCTGAAACAGCTTGGTATTGTAGTACCTCATCAGATCCCTATTCAGAGCAAATGCAAATTGGGAGGAAAAACAACTGGAATGGAAGAAAGATATTTTGTTTATCAGCCTTATAATTTCATGTTATTTATGAAGATTGTTGAGGAATACATGGTCATGCATGTGTGCTACTGAGGCTTGCTTCAACTTCCAAGAGATGTACACAAGTATTCTTGCATTCATCTGCTTCTTGGGTGTCCCCAAGGTGAGCAGTGGTGCTGCTGTGTCAGGGATAGGTGCTTGCAGTCTAACTTCCCAAATTTATCTTCGCTGATTGTCCTTTTTTGTTAAAATAATTCAGTGTGGGATTTGAAATTTGAAAGAAGAAAGAAATCTCCTTCTCACTGAAATGACAGGAGTTTTGTGAGGTGATTTTTCTTTTTTTTTTTTTTTTTTGTGCAGTTTCCCCTTACTGCTGGGTCCTTCTCTATCATCACCATCTCCAGGCAGTAGAAGTAAAGTAAATATTGGAAACAGATTAAAGCATATGAGGATGCTCAAGCCACATGCTAGCTGGATAAAAAGATGAAGGGCCTAGCAGACAGGCATAATGAACTGGAAGTTGAATGAGGAACAACTGGATAGTTTTGTTGCAAAGTGGTTGGGAAGACTTTCTTTGACTTTGAGCCAGGATCGTTCACAGCCAGCAAGTGCCATTTGGCACTTGGATCTGAGAGCAGAGCTCAAATACTGCAGTGTGCCACCTGTTGAGACATCTCTGTATTCCCTAAAATCACAGTTTAAGTAATTAAATGTCTCTGAAAATTGACCTTTCCATACAGATTGCCTAATGCTGTTCAGTGTTAATTAACTGTAGTTAATACTGTTTTACTTTGTGAATAGATCCAGCATGTCTGCCAGCTGCAGCAGGTCTTTAAATTCAGCTGAGGCTGAGCCCCACAGCCTCTCGTGTCTTTCATAGACTGCTGTTGGGAGCCAGCTGAGTTCTCAAGAGGAATATCCTCTTTCCCAGTCTTTCTTGCACTCCTCAGGGGGAGGCTGGCATCCTGCAAAGCTGCACCTCTTTCTTACCTGAGGCTTTGATGGGCCTGGACCAAGAGACTGCAGCAAATTGAACTGGAAAGTAATACTAGTTACTGGAGGTGGAGAGGAGTGGGGAAATGGTGGATTCACCTAGATGATCTCATCCTCAGTACAAATCTAGTTCCCTCTGCCTCCTCACCCTCAGAGTATCACTGGGGGGAGAGACTGCTCAATACTAGAGGTAGAAGTAGTTGGAAATAGGAGAAAAATGGACTCCCTCTCTTCTCTGAACCCACTGGATAATCCTATTCCAAGAATAAGACAAAATTTGTGGTTATTCTGTGCCCTCACAGACATGGTATGTAAGGGAGTTTTCTCTGGTTTTCAGAGTATTTGGTAGAGGAGTTGTTATGGGAACAGAAACTAGGAGTGTGTGTCTTGCTATTCCATTGTTTGGCCTGGAACAGAGAAGCCATGTAGGGTTGAATAAAGGAATTCACCTGAGACAAAACCAGCTGAAAGATGTAGCATTTGCTATGCCATGTGAGAGCTGAACCCCACTGGACTGTGCAGAATGAGTGCCAGAGAAATCACACGGATTACAAGCCGGCTTAAGGATGGAGTCAGAGAACCAAAGGCACCCAGAGGGGAACCAAGCACAAGCCAGATAAGGATGCCTGGATCTGCCTGATGCAGACTATAACAAAAGCCTCATGGACACCAAAATGTGAGCAGATAATCTGCTGTGTGCCCAGTGGAGACTTCCCTGGGGTGATGTGCTGACACCAGAGGGTTGTTTGTACCTCCAGGTAACCCATGAAGGCTGCTGTGCTTTAGATAAACTGTGCTGCAGAACTGTGCCTTTCCTGTATGTGGTTTGGTCCTTCTGCCAACAAGGAGCTGGGCTGCTCTGGTGGGGCTGCAGGCCACGGGGTGCCCAGGCACTAGTCTGAGTAAAGGGAGCCAGAGGGGCTGACCTGAATACAGAAGTTCATAAGGGAATGAATCAAGGCTATTCAAAGGAAGTTGTGTGAAAGCTGAGACTGAAATTCTGCCTTGGAATGCATTCTTTGCTCCTTCCCTTGAACGGTATTGCTGCCTGCAGGGGCAGGAAGGTGGAGCAGGCTTCCACCAAACAGCACTGAGAGACATCTCCTGTGTGGATTGGGCACATTCTTCCCCATTTCATTCAGGGCTGGTGAATGCAGCCTGAATACTGAATACAGTAGGAATTTTACATACAGAGGGTGTATGGTACTGCCCTGGAAGAAGCTGATGGTTTACAGAGTCAAGTGACAGTTATTAAGCACCAGATTTTGCTTTGGGCATCCTGCATTCCTATTTTTAGTTGTCCAGTCATGCACTGTTTTTTACAGGGAACCCTAATTCCTTTCATTGTACAGAATGGTTTCCCACAAGGGGGAGAAAAGGACTAGAGGAGGAACTTGCAATCTGTAATTTCTGAGCTTTGGCTCCTTCGCTTCAATTTCAAGGAAGTAATTTTAATTGAGGGCCCCAAAAATCTGCTGTTACTTAAATAGGAAATCTGTGTTTGCTTTGGAAATGAGTGAATCACAAGAGTGTTCTCTGTGACTGTTTTCTGTTTATGACTAAACCAAAAGCAATATTTGCATTGTAGAGCTCTGGATTTTCCTACGCGTTTCTCGTTGTGGTAGCTGAAGGTCTGTGCTGGCAATACTGGTAGTGCCCTAAGAAGAGGTCACAGAGCCTTCTGAATTTAAGTGTACTGTAGCAGGAGGTACTTGCTGCCTCCCCAGTTTGCAGTCCATCCTAACTGAGGTTTGGCAGTGTAAGTGACTGATCCAGACACCTTTCTAACTGTTTGTAATAGAAGCATTTGTCTCAGCTTTTAAATGAAAAAACAAACCCAACTAAACGCCTGCAGGCAGCGTAAGAAGGTTATGTCACAGACTGAGCAGACTGAAAGAAGCGAGTCAGCAAATCTGGGATCCCTTTCATCTGTCTTTAGTCCTGTTCATAAACACCTTAGACAAATCAGTTTTTCACTCTCACATTCTATGGACAGAGAAGGGATGTGCCTCCACTGTGTCATTCATCCTGAGTGCAAAGCAGAGGGGAGGCTCAAGACCTCCAAGTATTGACAGGAAATGCCCAGCTCCTCCTTTATGGACAGCAAAGAGAAGGTAGAAATGAGCTGAAGCCAGGAGAACATTTCCAAGGAGCTGCACAGTGGTGTGAGGGAATTGAGCCCTTCAGTTGCTTAACTCTGCTGTGTGTGTTAGACCACAGTGGAATGCTAAAAGCAGCCTGCCAGAAGAAATACATAACATGTCATTTAATTTGAAGGAAGAGATGGGAAAACCCACAGTCAGGGAACAAGCAGAAGCAATGTCAAAATATCTCCCTCTCACGAGTTCCCTGTAGAACAAGGGAGATTTAAACTGTTTTCCTGTTTAGTCTGTGTGTCTACAAAGTGTCTTTTGGAGAATATTCATTTAAGCATTAGATGTGTAGAAACTACTTACTGATGGTGTTGCTGAAGTCTTCAGGAGCAGTTCTCTAACTCCTGCACAGTATTCTTCAGTCATTTAATGAACTTCTAAATCTCTGCTGTGATTTTTTGTTACTGCACGTTGCACGTGCAATATTCATGCTTCACTTGGAACTTCATTAGCTGGATCAAGGCAAGAATCGCAGGGCAGACACAGATGTAGCTGAACACAGTGGCAGGCAGCTGTGGCAGCAGGATGGGATTGCCTGTGGGGCTCTCTCTGTGCTAGCTAGCTTATTTCCCACGCAGAATGGTGTATGAAAGCAGCCAGCCCAGGCTGTGTGCTCCAGGCACAGTAGTGATGTCTAATAAGGACAGTTACTCATTTCTGCAGCATGTGTATGGTGCATAGTTTTATTACAGCAGCAAGTACATTACCAGTGTAAGGAATATTTATTTGTGTTTGATTTTTGTGTCTGAAGGTTCTGTAGCACTGGGAAGAATCATTCTTTATTCAAAGAGTGGCTGCAACTTTTATTTTTTTTTTACAAATCACCTCTTGCTGTTGGGAAATAAAATTGCCCATGTTCATGTTTTCCCAGAGACCACACTTGAGGTATGTTCAACATGTACCAGAACATTAAAAGGTATTGATAAATTACAAAGAGTTCAGAGAAAAACAGCATTTTTTGGACACATCTCTTGGGAGAGAAGGTTAAAAACCAAAAGTGCAGTGTTTGTGGGAAAGAACAAAGACTGAGAGACACAATTCTTGGAAGTACTAGAAGCATGGATAGAAAGGATGCAAAGGAGTTTCTTCAATCTTGGTGATTTAATTGGGAAGAATAGCATGAAACAGGGAAGGGGATACTTTATGTTCAACGCAAGAGATCTGTGATGTATAACCCTTTCTAGGTGTATAATGATGCTCCAACAGTGGAAGCCATCTATAAATTTCAAATAGGCTTAGAACAGCTTCTGTAGCACATAATAGAATAAATATTTGGTGTCTTTTTTCCTTTTTTGTCCTTTCACAATTTTATGTGTATTTATGGGTGCACTGGAGAAGACTTCTGGAAAGAAGGAAAATGTTAAGTGCAGTACAGCCTTTTTACTGAGAAAATATCTCTGCCAAAACCAAAATACTGCATCTTGCATTTCACTGCAAAAGATGTGACATGAGAAGTTTTTGTGGTATTTCATAGCTGCAAGTTTAACAACAAACATCTTTGGAGAATGCTACCTCCACGTGACCTTTCTTATTGTGTCCCCATGGGCCAAGAAAAAGAAAGGTATCTGAGGAGAGGGGGATGCCTGGTACTACAGCAACTGATCTGGTTTGAAAACCAGATTGTTTTTCAGACATTCAAGCACCTGAAGCAGATGAAAGCCAAATTTTATACCTAATAGCTTTGATGTTTGAGGAATTTATACCGTTTTTTAAGTCCTGAATTTTTGATTTGAAAAAAGCTGAGACTATCAGAACCTATAAATTACTGTTCTTTATTTTGTGGAACAGGTTCCACAAGCAAAAGAGCAGGAAGGAGTGGAAAAAAGTTATAGATTGAATGAAAATTATTGGTAGAATGAATCTAATTCTGCAGTTCATGACTTTCCATTTGTGAGCTCAGTTCACTCCTCTGAAGTATTTGTTTTTTTCTGTTTCTAGAACCATATCTGATGTGTGTTTCAGTAGAGGATGGCCTCCCAATGGTTGCAGTTATGCTCACTGTGATTTTTTTGTGTGATAACTTGCAGTTTTTTAAACTGCTATCCTGAGCATGAAAGAAAAATGCTGGTTGAGAAGGAGCCTTTTCCATCAGAATTTGGGAATGCTTGGATTTGCAGCATAAACCTGTTGAAGCAGAGCCAGATAATTCTATTGTAATGCATTTATTTGTAAGACATTCCTGTGCCTGATTTTGGCAAACAAATGGTGGGCAACCAGGCATTTTTGTGGAGTCATCTGTGAAGAGACCTCTGCATGGCTTAGGAAAGGAGTTACCCTGGGCATGAGCCCTTTTGATGTACCCTGGCTGCTTATTTGTCAGCAATCCTCAGTGCTCAAGCTGTTGCTACCTTCAGCCACAATAATTAGTCTCTGTTCTGGATGTGTTGTTAAACTGAAGTGTTTTATGGAAATTAAAACTGCTCCTAGAATACTTCTGGTATGTGGTTGTGTCACGGGCTTTTCTTTCTGGCCCCTCAGATCTTTTCACTACCTGAGTTTTCAAAATTGAATTCAAAAGCACACTATGGTTTCAGCCTTTAATTCTAGAAGGCTGGGTGATCATTCAGTTCAGTGTATTTTATCCTCTTGAAGCAAGATTAGTCTTCAATTTCATTTTTCTCATTTCCATTTAGGTCAAATCATTCTGGCAAAGCACAAGTCTGTCCTCGAATCCTGATGTGTCAGGAAAATACAAAGAGCTCCAAGTTCTCACCCTGGCTTTCTCCTGAGCTCACACAGGCTGACCTTGCTTTGTTCAGCTGGCACATGTTTTTTACATTGCTGGTTTTTTGGCAACCCTCCAGTGTTAGATATTTTACAAATGAATTGGTCATATCTATATTAGCAAGGGTCAGAGTGAATGACTAAACTTGAGTGAAGTGCATGAGATTATTTTCCTCCTACTGCAGGAAGAAATGAAAAAAAAAATGTTTTCCCTCAGATTTTGAAATAACTAATTACCAGTGAAAACATTTTCCTGTATTTTAATATTTAATGGTACTACACTTAATTATACTGAAGAAGTGAAGTGCACGTTCTGTTCCCTGCTTTTTGGTTTTATGAATAATTCTCTCAGAGTTGCTTGAACTTGATAATTTTTTGAGAAGAAATATAAAAATTGTCATTTAAATCATCAGTTTATAGTACATACAAAAAAGTCCAGCCTTCTGCAGAAGACAAACACAAATGTTTGACTTCATTTACTGTGTCCTGTCCCTTCTGGCTCAATGCATAAAGCTGAGCACGTGCTCTTAGTCTCTGTGGTACCAGTGTCTGGAGTAATGAACCAAAGAGGATTGATGTATGCTCTGGTAAATGAAATTTTACAGTAAAATGCCAATCTGGCATTGAAGTCCAGCCAGTGCATTAAGGACTAAATGCACTAAAGGCTCCATTAAAGATGAGAGGAAATTACTGGCAGCTGTTCTAGAACTGACTGCAGGAATTGGGAGGGAACCAACACGTACTTGAGCATCAAGCCTGAATGTTGTCTTTGTGGACTTGAGTCCTTTCTCTAGATGTTTGGAAATACTAATCAGCCAGGAATGAGGATTTGGTGTTTTGTCAGAGCACTGGCCACGGCTCAGGTTACACCTTTAAAGAGGGATACCCCAGAGGCTCAGCAAGCAGTGAAGACACCAAATCCCCAAGCTGATGGTGCCCAAGTCCATCAAACAGCTTTTGTTAATCAAGTGCATGTTTGCCAGATGCTGAAGAGCACAGCCCTGGTTTCATTCTTTGGAATAAATATATAAAACAACCACATGAACTCCTTTGGTTGTTCCCCATAGCTTTTGTAATAACACAGTTCCTCTTAGAATGACTCTTGCTCCTCAAGTTCAACATTGATTGCACCCCCTGTAGTATAATTTTAGCTGATTAAAATTGCCTAGCAAAGACACCTTGGAGGCATTTGAACCTGTAGAATTAGCTAAGAATGTAAATCATGTTCTGGCATCATCTTCTGTTTGTTATGCATGTGATGACAATTTTCTTTAAACATTGAGGGTCTCTGGAATTCACCTTTTCTTTGCCTTACTGGCCTCCTTGGGCCTGTATGTTACAAAATATGTCCTCTAAGCAAACTAGTAATTACAGAAACTGCAGTAATAATATTTGGCATTTATGGAAAGAGGTGGTACAGAGAATAAAGCCTTCTATAGAAATAAAATTTGATATTTCCATTAAAATACATTTTTCTATTTCTTTATTTTATTTTCTTATTATTTTATATTTATTATTTATGTTTATATTTTATTTTTTTATATTTTATACAAATAGTTACATAGACTGAGCAAAGGCTCTTTAAAAATCTTTAAATCCTGTTGTAGCACAATCAGGAACAGATGTTCATTGTGTTTTTCATTTTTCATCACTTGCAAACATTTGGAAATACTTAATTTTGCACCTGGGATGAAGATGTATCTTCTCTTAAATTCAGTGTAATACTGAAAGACATTTAAACTTTCAAAAATAGACATCACAGCAATAGTAACAGCACCAGCATGGAGCATTTGTTTTACTCTTTTCAAGCAATGTACAAAGGAATGTTTTCCCTAATTCAGTTTGAGTACAATGTCTTCTGACTGGATTTCACAGAAGCATCTGCTGACCCAGAGCATTTCTTGGGCTTTTTTGCTGTTGAGCAGTAAGTGTTAATTCATGTAGAAATGTGTGAAATATGAAGCAGAAGCAGTCCAGTTCATGTCCAGTCCAGCTGGAAATGCCAGCCTAATAGGTCATGGTTTTTACTTGGCAGTATTGAAAGGCAAGATGTTTATATTTGGATGACCTGAAGACTTTAATAATTTTTCATATTGTATTTCATATCCCTGAGGTCTAAGGAAGAATGCATATCAGTGAGTGAGCAACACTGTGTTCACAGTGTAAATTTCCATTCATGGCAAACTGAACAGAAAGCACTGGAATATACTGAATATTTGCCATCTCTGAGGGCTACGATCCTATTTTTTCTCACACATTTCTTTCAGATTTTTCTATTCTTTTTTACTTGTGTGTTTTGCTTGCTGCACACATTTTAGCAGATGCACAGGCAAAAAAAAAAAAAAAAAAAAAGGTGATAACCCCTATTTTGCTATTTTGTTGTATTTTGAAAGGTTTTTCTTAGTGAGGAGAAAGGGATATTCTAGATGCTACTTCTGCTGATACAAACTGAAGGTCACAGGTTGTTGACCAGAGAGCTGTGATGGGACTGGAACAGACAGATGAGGGCACAGCAGTTGTCATCATGCTCCACAGAAAGGCCTTTGGGATGCTGCCCTGCTCCAGTCTCCCTTTCGGGGTGCTGGCAGACTGCAGGGAATTGAAGCTGGCACCGTGTTCTTTCCTGGCTCAACAGTCAGGTGATGAACACAGCTGAATTCTTCTCCCATTTACAGTGACACAACAGGTCTGTTGGTCCTGGTGGGGAGGGAGCTGTTGATCTGTAGTGCAGTGTCTCACATCTTCCTCTCCTGTCGAGTCTGTTTAGAAGTTGATGGAGTCAGCAGTCTGTGGGGTGATAGTGAACCTCTGGCAGAAGGCCTGTGCAAGATGTATAACTTGCATCATAGGAGATGCCCTTGAAAGATGGTTTATGTACAAACTCAGTGGGGAGTAAGTTCTGCAACAGCCTATGGAGAGTAAATTTTAAAAAGAAGCATACATCAAGAGCATAAAACTTACATATTTTGAGAATACTGGGAGGAGCAAATGGGTGTCTGTCTCAGTTTTTATTAATAGTGCCTTACATGGTATAGGAACTACATTCATAGATTTCAAATCCACAAGAGCTTGGCTTGACCATCTAGTGTGCACATCACAGGCTGAAAATGCAGAGTCTGCATTACTGCTTCTGTATCTGCCTCATGACTTCCTTTTGAGGTAACATATCCTTTTTAGAAAAAATTTGCTCTACTTTGATCTAAAGCCTGTGTAATAGACTAATTAGAAAGCTGTTCTGTTCTTGTGATGTACTGCCACTAGTGCTGTTCATTAGAGATGTTTGATCCAGAATAGCTTTTACTCCAGTGGGAGAGAGAACAACCCGGTAGATATTATTTTTGGAACCTGCTTTCCAAGACAGTTTGCTAAAACCCAGATTTTACAAGTGCTCTGACACACTAAAATCTTTCTTTGGGTCCAGTATGTTAGTTGAATAAGCAGCCTGAGACTTGGATCAATTTGCCTAATGTGTCTTATGGAGCAACACTCTTTAGTGTTGCTTCCTGGCGAGTTTTTATGAAGGCAGAAGCTGTGGTCTGTAGTTTAGCTCAGCTCAGAAGCCATTAGAACTAGAACATTAGATCAGACCCTTTTGGCTTTTATAGGTGACAGTAGTAAATGAGTAATGTACAGCCCTTTCTTTGCTGCTGCACATGGCTCACTTAGCATGTCGAGTTTGTTGCCGTAGCTCGTTCTTTCACATTTTTGCCAAGTGCATACAACCTTCAAACAAACTTTGAATGTGAGCTTGCAAGACGTCCTTTGTTTCCTCCTCCCCCAATAACTGGCAGCACACTCTCTTTTTCTCTCTGCCAAGGGACATACTGCCAGCAGAGAGAAGTGGAAGCTATAACAGAAGGAGATGAGGACAACGAAGGCTGCTGCTGCTGCAAGCCTGGGCACTTGCCTCACCTGCTGTCCTGTAATGCAGCCTTTAACCTGCGCTGGCTGACGTGGGAGATCACACGAACCCAGTACATCCTGGAAGGATACAGCATCATCGACAACAACGCTGCCACAATGCTGCAAGTGTTCGATCTGCGCAGAATCCTTATCAGATACTATATCAAGGTAACCTCTTTGGTGTAGTGCACTTTGTTCCTAGGCAGGTTTGTCAGATAGAATGCTGTTTGTCTATAGAAAAAAGAGCATTTGAATTCTTTTGCTTTATGTTTATCCATCTGCACCACAGATGTGTCTTGTGGCATCAAGTCAGTCTGGCAGTCAGACTGACTTGATGTTAGATCATAGAACTGTAGAATCATTTGGTTTGATCTTAAAATCATCCACTTCCAACCCTCCTCCTATGGCAGAGACACCTTCCACTGGGATAGGGAAAATTAATGTTTCCCTTTGCTAAATTTAATTATGATCACTTATACTTACAGTTAGTACACAAAACGGCAGGCAAGCTTCAGTGGAGATCAAGAAGGTGAGTTACCATCCTGTAGTGATAAAGTCAGACAAAGTCTTCTTACTTATGTTCTTATGTTCTTACAACACATCACTAACAGTTTGGTATTTCTTCTTGCCTTGGCCTTTCCACTGTTTCTCTTTTTTTTCTGGAAAAGAAAAGATATTAACAAGCATAAAGTTCTTGGGAAACTTCTGAAGAGCTGTTTCTCAAATGTACCTTTTAGTAGTGCAAACCCCCTTCTTACCTTCTCCTTTACATATATAACACAACAGATTTGAAGTTGGTTTATTCCATTGATTACACAGTAGTTCATTTACACCATTTCTATATTTGCATTGCTATTAAAATCACAATCACCACACAGATACAAATTTGTCAAAATAATTGGACCATATAGTCTAGCAAGACACCTTCATCCTCTGCCAGAACAATTCACAGTCCAGCAAATGAAGAGTTTGTTGAGCTTTATAGTCTTCTAGTGAAACAGCAAGAGCCAAGTGCTGCTTTCTATGCCACTGGTACTGCCATGAAGCCAGTTGCTAGAGATCCAAACCATCCCTGACATCTTTCTACTTACATCTCTGCAATTGTAAAATCTGTCAACTTCAGAGAGAGACCTGTTGTAAATAAGTTAATCACCATTTTTTGCAAATGAACCAACGTAGTAAAAACAAGCTCATTGCCTTACAAAGCTGCTTTGATCATGTAGTTGATTACTTCTGGGATTTCATAAATAATTTTGCAGGCAGTAGTGCCTGGTAACCAACCTGCTTTGTTTAATCAACTAATTAGAAATAAAGCTGCATGTGAGCATGATTTTTTCATTTTAGAAGTGGGGTTTGTGGCTATAAATTGTTTTAAAGCAATGTAACTAAGCTAAAAAAAGCCACAAACA
This sequence comes from Parus major, assembly GCF_001522545.3. Classification (NCBI taxonomy): domain Eukaryota; kingdom Metazoa; phylum Chordata; class Aves; order Passeriformes; family Paridae; genus Parus; species Parus major. The sequence continues at coordinate 43,207,242 of NC_031770.1, read as the reverse complement.
AAAACAAAAAAACAGCTCTTCTTTAATGAGTGTGGTGCTACAATTGTCTTGCTTTACTTTAAAAGGTAACCTGAATAACTGGAACATAAACTAATGCAAGCTGGCAAATGACTCAGCTTTTGAGGGGGAATGAGACTGAAAAAATCCCAGTCTAAGCTGAAATTAAATCAGCATCTTATTAGTTTAAAGCAGTGAAGAATTTTGCTTTATGAACTGGAACTGTTTTTGTGCCTTAAAATGAATTAATATATGGAATACTTGCTGGAAGTGTGAGGTTCACCACATGGGATGTGAAACTGAGCTGAAAGGCAGTTTAGAGTTTCTGATTCTGGACACACCTGAGAAGCAGCTGACATAGATGGCTTAGACAAACTTTCATTCCATGTGATACAGGTGTGGTTGGTTAGTTGATCCTGATTTGAGTAGGAGGGAGTGAGTTAAATGCTGTGGCCCCATCTCCACTCTGTGCAGAGTTCATGTGTGCTACTGATGGCTCTGAAAACATGAAAATCAAATCTCTTCTTCTTGGATGTAGTTGAGCAGGTACTATTGTAGTGCACTCACAGAGTTTCATTCTCAGGAAGGTTGGTCTTCATTCTCAGGCTGCTGATCTGTGTAATCTACTTCTCTTTTTAGGGAAGGGTGAACAGGAATTAATAATAACCTGTTGGCACCTTCAATATCAGCCTGGGCTCCCTTTAGTGAAGGGAGGGTGCACTCAGGAAACCCCTTTTCTAGAATGTCACTTCTCGAAGTTATCTGGATATTTTCTCCTTGTATTTTTAAAGTAATTAGTTTTTTTCCATAACAGGGGCTTTAAAAAGATTTGGTAAAATCTTTAGTACAGCCTTGGAAGGAGAAGATTATAATATGTATTAGGTCAGCTTTTTTCCTGTTTATTTAATGCTTTCCTCTAAGTAAACAGTATCAGAGACAGAGGTGAGAATTCATTCCTTCCCCAGCTCTTTCTTCTGGGGGAATCTAGATCAAGACCCTGTGCAATTTCACTGTGAACATTTTAAAAGTCCTTGACACTTTCTTTTTCACGGTGTGAAAGTAATTGTAAGAACTATAGATAAGGCAGTACTCAGGTCACATAAAACACCAACTCAAAAAACACTTAGGCTGGAGTTTCTGCAGGAACTGCACTTCCATTGCATTGAGCATTTGGAGTGTTTTTGGTTTTTTCTCCAATGTTGTAAATATTTACCATATAGTTTCAGAAATGCCATATAGCTGAGGATGTACTTTTGCACAAAACATATCTTGTAAGAGTTACCAAGAGCAGAATTTAATTAGGTGACAGAAGATTTTTTTCTTTCTGTGTCTGATTGCCAGTCTGATTTTTTTCCCAGCTGAATCAGTTTCTTTGTAAACACAGATGAGGATAATAAAAAAAGCAAACTCTATCTCAAAAATCAACAGAGAAAATGTTTGCTTTGTTTTAGGTCTTCTATCCTTCAATAATAATTATTGTATTGCTCTTTTAAACAAAGAGTGGCACTGAGCATCTTATTCTGCAATCATATTTATTTCATTTGCAGTTTCATTGACAGCCTAGAAAGGCATAAATTTCTTATTATGAAAGGATTTTTATTCCCCACAAATAAAGTGGGTCAGCTCCTGTAGCCCTTCTGCATATACTTTGAAATCATTTTCTGCCCAACTACTGTGATTTTTTTCCCTTGTGCCTTTTCCAGCTCTTCTCAATATATTCTTAATTAAACATCTTCTGGTATTCAAAAATTCTGTGTATTCGCTGAGTGCTGTGTTTTCAGCTCCTATTGTTTCTGCATGAATCCTTTTTAAGGAGTGTATTGTTCTCCTCATGCCATTAAATGAAGGTCCATCCTGTCTCTAGCTGTTTGAGTAGTCTTTTTCCTCTGAAGCTTGATTCTCCTCTTACTTTTTGTAATTATTTTGTACGATTTGGAAGAAGAACTGTGGAGGGATCTGGGGTTTTTAAAAGGGCTGGTAGCACTTCCATCCTTTGTAATCCATCATATTTTAATTTTATACATTTATTTACTTAGTACTATTTCCATTGACTAGGTCACGTGGAACTACATCCACTTCAGTCATGAGTCATACTTGCTTCTCATTTGCTTTGGAATCCTACTCTAAATTAATATTATAAAACATTATAATGGGGCTTTCCTGCTGATGGAACACACTGGAACTTCTTGAGTTTCATTTTCTTTTGAAAATATACTCTAAGTTATGTTTGGATAGAATTTTTTTAATTACTTTTTTATTTATTATTATTTTAATGTGTCCAGACAGAGCAGTTAGAAAAGCTTAGAAACTCAGGCAGAGATATGAAATACGTGTGTTGCTGCTTTCTAGCTTTTATGTACTTGATGCAAGAGCCACAGTTGAATGCTGCTCCCTCCTCTGTACTTTAAAAGTTACTCAGTTATATCAGTTATCAGCTTTTTAACTTGACACGTAAGAAAAAATCAATTATTCTTTACCTGCTGCATTGACAGATAACGGATTTGTGTCATACGCATCCGTCAGGTCTCATCTTTGTGGCTAATAAAAATTAGGAAAGCATCATCCCAAGAAAACAGTAAGTCCACTGAGGAAAAAAGAGCCCTGTTTTGAGGATGTGACCATCTACTACTGTTTTGTCAAAATATGCCTAAGCTATTCCTGATATTACCTTCTTGGTGATAGACTCTATAGAACCCTCTAGTACTGACATGTTTGGGTGCTGGAACTCTCTATTCCTATCATTGTGTTGATTTTCCTGGAAGGCAGAAGGATATTAAAAATACTACTTCTTTTTCTGTTGTTAGCTACCATTATCAATTATTATCATCTTTCTAATTTGAACACTTTTGTGAAGTAATAATGATGCTAAGGAGTAAAATGTAAGAAACAGATACACTACTACAGTTCTTAATGGGGTCCTATTTGGCTTGTTCTCTTCTGTGTGAAATATGTCTGCTTTGATCAGAGTTCAGAGTGACTAACGTTTGCACTTTTTGTCAACAGAGTATAATATACTTTACAGCAAGTTCTCCCAAAATCCTTGACTGGATAAAAGATGAATCCATCCAAAAGATACTGCAGCCTTATGCAAAGTGGCATTATATTGAACGTGACCTTGCGATGTTTAACGTTAACATAGATGAAGATTATGTTCCGTGTCTCCAAGGAATAACAAGAGCTAGCTTCTGCAGTGTTTATCTGGACTGGATTCAGTTCTGTGCCAGGAAAAGGGTGGAGGTATGAGTCTTTTTTTTTTTTTTTTTTTTTTTAATAGTGGCATTAGTTTTAATTCCTGGGATATGAGTGAAATGGTGCATGGCTACTCTTTTACTTGCTCAGGATTAGTAGAACAAAATTTATTTCATAAAAGCTTTCAGCTTTAACATAAAAGGAAAACATGTTCTGTGGAATGGAAAAAACATATTTTGGAAGCTACCCATGTGCAAAAACCAGGATCTTAAGGAGCATTAGTCTTTGAATACAGAACCAATTCTTTACTGTGCAAATTTCCAACAACATTAACTTTGTCAGCTCTAGAAAGCACGGATATATCAAGTGCTCACAGAAGTACTGCTAGAGAAGGCTCCAATCAGAGAAAGTCATCACAGCATTACAGTTCCTTCAGTGTTGCCAGTGATTGGTACCTTTGCCAGATGTCTGTGATGTCTGTGTATCCTTTTCAGACATTTGCTTGTATTTGTGTAGAGCTGCAGGATGGTAGGGGAGTGCATGGCACACTTCCTGCTGGCACAGGTCACCTCTGAGAGCTCGTGACTAAACGTGAACCACACCACAGAGCCATGTGAAACCAGTTGCAGCTCCAGAAGGTCAAGGGCAGATGTGCAGCTGTGCACTTGTATGCTCTGAGCCTCTAAGATTACTGATGGTCAGGAGTTGTTTGTCAGAAATGCACTTCTTCCATTCCATTTCCAGGGAATACTCAAAATAGCCCAGAGGGAGAGTACAGTTTGAAACAAGCATATTGCCTCAAATTAATTTTCTGATTATTGCTGATAGTGGCAAAAGTGGAGAAGTGTCTCTTTCCTGGCCATGATGTGCTGTATTTGTGCATTTTCCCACTCAGGATCACAGACTGCACATCCCATTACTGACCTTAGTTGGTGTAACATCACTGAATCTTTCTTGAAACATCACCGAATGTTTCTGCTTCACTTTTGTTCCTTCTCATGTCTCTAATGCTGAGTACCATTCCACCAGTTCCCCTGTGTATCATTATATTGATATTGTTTTCATTGAATTGTCTTCTGAGCCCTTTCCCACCATCCCACCATCTCCTCCCACTGGGAATACTTCACTTCTTTTGTTTCTCATCTCCATGTCTCAGCTCCCAAGTTCTGACACACAAAGGATTGCGGGGTGCGGGGAAAGCCACTGTTAATTGATGCCTTTCCACTTGTTCTCTGGATTTTCAAATTCAATAATAGATTTAGGGATGCCAATAGACTTGAAACATGTAAGTTAGATTTCAAAAGGCAAATTAATGCCTGCACTGGTGCCACACACACATTTATCTTTTTGTTACGTATTTTACCTTTGTTTTTTAGTTCACTGACTATAGAAAAGCAAAGTTCATGTAGGAGGTGGGATAAAAAAACCAAAGTTCACTGTACACGTAGCCCAGAAAATCATTATATTTTACAGAAGGAGCTACATTCTCCATTATAATTGGCTTCAGTTTTAGACTCAAAGAAAGCTCAAAGAAATCACTCATAGCGTGGACTGAAATAATAATCTGTATCCTCCTGAAGATTAACTCGCATGAGGAGTTGTTCCAGTTTTTTTCTCCTGCTTGGTAGCAAAGTTTTCTTTGTGAAAATTTCATTAAAAAACCTCTCCTGAGCTAGTAAACATAAATGAGATGTTCTGACTGCTTATTAAAATGGGCTGTCAGTGTCATCAACCATTTAGTCAGATATTGTTATTCACTGAAAATGTGTGCCTCCAAACTTTTCCAAAGAGATTGTACTTCTAGAATCTGTGGTAAGGTTTCATGGGAACTGTGTTCCATGGAAAAGGGTTTTGGCTGTCTCCAATTGCAGTGTCTCCCAACAATAAGGAACCTCCTCCAGTTTAGAATGTCAGATGTGGGAGGAGTGGAAGCAAACTTAAACCCCACATATAAAAGACCACCACCACCAAAGCTCCCTTCCCTTGGGATCTCACTAGCAGAGAATGAAATGTTCTGTTTCTAGCCAGTGGGCAAAGCAAGCTTGAGTTTTGCAAAAATCCTCTGATGGTGATGGTCTTCCTTCTTGGTCTGTTTAATGGCAAAGAATGTTTTGGTGTGTAGGTCCAGCTACATGCAAATGTTATGAATGTCACCATTTGTAGCATTGTGGTGCTTTTAAATGTGATGTTTTCATGTATTGTAACATCTTCATCTTTAAACTTTGTAGCACCTGGACAGCGATGAGGATTCTCCTCTAGTGACGCTTTCCTTTGCCTTGTGTATACTGGGTCGGAGGGCTTTGGGAACTGCATCTCACAATATGGCCATCAGGTAATCTTTAGGAATCCTTTCTCCTCATGTTAAAAGAAAGACCTGTTTGTCTTTTTCCACATGATGTAGGATCTCAAGAGAAGATTAGATCAAGGTGAAGTCTCATTCCTCCATAAAACGTTGGGGGTTTTTTTGTCATTCCTGGTCATCTTTTTCTTTTTGGATGGCTAAATAACTAATTAACAGTCCTTATTTTATAGGCAAAGTAGAATTTTTGAATCAAAGAATGGGTACCAATGGTTATTGTTTGTGTTCACTCATGCTTGGCTATTGGAATGCTGCCCTTCCTCTGGCATTCCAGTAGGAGGAAGAAATCTCCAGAAGAGGAAGAAACTGCTGTCATCTGAATTGTAGTTAACTAAATAATAATAAATGTATAAAGGGTTCTCCTCTGTACTCCTCAGGAGTGTATTCCTGTTCATTGTGCCACTTCATTCTGACAACTAAGGAAGGGAGAGCCTCTGATCTCCTGAGGCTGCAGCTTTGTCTGTTCTCAGAGCATCTACCTTGCTCATTTGTTCATTAATTCAAAACACTTCTTCCTAGGAAGTCTGGTTAATTTAAATATGCTTCATTGAGATTGTTTCTAAATATGCTCTTCATCTTATATTTTCATTAGGGATTCTTCCATTTTCACTGGGAGTTCTGAATTGTTTGGGTATTATATAGTTTAATTTACACTGTGCTATAGATGAAGCATTTTATTAATGAAATAATGATTATTTTAATGGAGTTTAACTTCCCATATAATTTTAGGTTTTTATTAGATTTATTTGAACTCTCTGTGTGCACAGGAGTTTAGTAACAATGGAGAAGCTGAATAAATACATGTCTGAGTGACCTTGCTATGTTGGCACAGAATGGTGAACAAAACTACCTAGACCTCTGTCAACATGCTCCTTAGAGAGGATTTGTCTTACTAACAAGCAAACAAGGACAGCATGTGTGATTTTGAATGCATTTTGTTATAGAGTAGTCCTTTTAAATATTCATCCTAGCTTTGTTATCTGTTGAGCCATTTATAACATTTTGTTTTATGTCTTCCATGCAAAATGTTTGTGGTTCACATGGCTTATTTCTTGTTGTGCTGCTGATTTCTGCTTTCTAAAGTGACTTTTGTCATCTCTTTTCTACTGGTCTTTGCACATTCCCTTCCTGTAGTAGTTTTCTTCTCTGCTGCATTTCTTCTCCATTTCTATTCACTCAAATTAGAGTGATGTTAGGTAAGTCATTGGTATTTTTAAGTTGTCCTATTTTTTTTGTGATTCAAATTTTAGAGTTCAGGGGCATGATGTGAAAGTTTATATGTATTTATGATATTTGTTTGAGAAAAGATTAAAGTGAATTTTGATCTGGGCCTGCAACAGATGGGTCACAGCGATATTAGGAATTCATCTAAAAATAACACAAAAGCTTCCTAAAACTGTCATCACATTGCATGCACTTTCCACTGGATCTTAAAATCTTCATTACAATGCTTTGGCTCTGATACAGATACAATAACAATGTCCCCTATTTGTATTGGCTTACATGGTTAGTAGCTAGTGCAAAGGGATAATATTATCTGAGACTTTCCAAAACTTAACATGGAAAGTATGAATGTTGAGGATAATTATTTGTATAGTGTGCTATAAAGATCTTAATAATAATTTCAGGAGTCAGCTAAGCCATGTCTTTTCAAAATCTGACAAATACCAATGAACCGAATTACTTCCTCTCTTTTGATAAGTGGACTCTCCATATTTAAAAATACTTTTCTTGGGGAGGGAAGGCCTGCAGAAAGGCAAAAACTGGGGTAGTCATCTGAGGGGCACAGCTCTGTCACTTTTTTTAATCTGTTCTATATAATCTTCAATTAAGTCCTGGTTTTCTTTTTATTAAGCAAGTGTTCTAGGGCAGTATCAAATCTTTGTATTTTAAAAATGTATTTTGTGACATAAAAGGCACTAAGTGGAAGCTTCTCTCGGTATCTTTTCCAATGCAACTTTACAAAAGCTTTCCCTGGAATAGTTTCACTGTGGAAAAACTGTGTCACTTCCCCACCTGGTTAAATTACTTTTAATGCATTTCCACTGTCAGAAGGATCTGGAGAAATAGAAAAGGAATCTGAGTAGCACAGTTGAAGTTATAACCTGCTGCAGCTACAGAACATGACTTTATCTTGGTAAATTACATTTCTTCTTGTCTTTCAGAATGTGTATATCTTAACTGACAAAACCAATTTAGTAGAAATTATTAACTGAGGAGCAAGGTGGATACCTTACCCTCCTGACATCAAGACATTTATCAACAGAAATCCCCCAAATACTTTAACTTGAGCATTAAGGGCAGGTCTCACCCTGCTTACAGTGTTTATTGCTTCCAACAGATCTGCACAACTTGTTTAAACACAAGTGAGCAGTCAGTCAGTGAGACTCCAATGGGAATACAATTGTACAGCATGCCAGGGGAAGGAGACTTTGTCCAATGTGTGCAATGCTGATGAGGCCAGAAGGAGATGCTCACAAGAATTGTCTCCAGGCACTCCTCTATCTGTCTTTGGCAGAGCACAGCAGCTCTCACCGAGGGCGATCTTGAGTGTTTCTGCTGGTCCTTGCCCCCAGCTCTCAGTCTGCTGCAGGTCTGCATTCAGTCAGATGGAGGAGAGGTACTTAAGGTGCTCAAAAGTCAGAGGAACATTTCCTTGAATGATGCTTCACACCTTTTCTTTGAAAAGGTGCCATGATATTCTGGGGACCTTTTGGAGCCTACTGATGCTGAAGAGGGTTTTATTTTCCTCAGGAATGGTCAGAGCAGGCAGTCCCACAGCCAGATGTGTGCATGAGAGGGGGATGTACCACATGTATGAGGCTGGAACTTAGATGATCTTTAAGGCCCCTTCCAACCCTGGCTATTCCATGACTCTGGCTGTTGGGGTGTGGATCATTTTGTTAGAGGTCAGGGCTCCTAACACATTTTTTCATGCTCAAATGCTGGATTACAAAAGTACAGATTTAGATTACTCTGGTAAGCACTGAGAATTTACCTTGAACATCATCTCAGGACTTTCTATTAATTCTTTCTGGGGAGCATCTTGTCTACAACATTGCTAGAGATTTTGGGATGAGTATGAGATGTAAGGGCCAGGTAGGTATTGAAGTCTTCTGTGTATGAAGAATTTCAGATGTTCAGTGGAAGCAAACCAGCCAAGAATCTGCTGCGCTCTGCAGTTCATGTTTCGTTCTCAGAGATGACTGTGCAGGTAGTGGGAAACTTTCTCTGGATTGAGTCTAGTCCTTGCTGTGTCTTGGGAGGAGTGACAGTCATCCAGCTGCTGCACAGTGGAGCAAAGGTAATGCTACCGTGGGCTGTGCACTGCAGAGTTGAGAGTCAAGTTTACATTGTGTATGCAAACTATCAATTTGCACTCATTTACACATGATTTTGTCTAATCTATTAATCAGCGAATGTCACTGTGTAAACCAAGATTTTAAATGCTCTTATATAATGTATGTAAATAATTATTCATTGTACCTTGTTCATGTAAATGTCAGTAGAAACCTAACATTAATACTAGATTACACAATAAATGAATTCATTAAGGAGGCAGAACATTGCAATGCAAATCACTTGCTCTTTTAAACTGTCATTAGGAGGCATCCTGCACAAAATGTAATTTGAAGAATGACATGACATTACCATTCATTTATTCAAATGTGAGTGATATGTTTAGTTGTGTATTTGTTGGAAAAAATTACAGAATAATTCTATTCAGCCACTAAAGCTACTAGTAAAGAAATATTTAGTAAAAAAATTCAAAATTGGGAAAATACAAAAATCTCTCAGCAAAGCATCTCTCATCAGATACTTCCAACACTACCAAGCTTGGCTGCTCAGGTTCCCCAAGCTCAGTCTGAACAAAGGGTTGTTTCAAGGAATGCTTCTGCCTGGAGGAGCTGCTGCTCACCCTGAAACCCAGGGAAGAAGCTGGCCCCACTTGTTCCTTCCCACCTGGTGACCCCACTGCACTGCCCAGCATCTGAGGGAAGGGGAAGTCATAGAGGGCACGGGCCATGGCACCACAGGGCTCCTGCTGGTGGGAGTTCAGGCGAGCAGTGCAGCTTGATGTCTGCCAGACCTGAGCAGGGCAGAAAAGTTTGACTCAGCTCACAACCACTGTCATCTAAAATATCCAATTAGATGGGCCACCACTGAAAATACTTCAGGTGAACTATGACATTCAGGTCATGACTAGCTCACAGACATGCCTGTTCCTTTATTCCTTAAATAAACCTACAGTTAACATTGGAGAAGGTCTGCAAATGCAAAATACACAGAGATTCACCAGCTCATTATTCTGCATCCATACTGTTTTCAGGCTGGCACTAAATGCTTTTAGTTTCAGCTCTCGGAGCAGCATAAGGAGTGCAGTAGGAGGGAGTATTTGCTTTGGCACTGTTGCCCTCCCTCTGGTGTTTGTGGCACTACTCAATCCCCTCTTTTCTGCACCTTCAAGGGGCTGATGGTTCCCATGGACCTACCAGTCTTGTTCTAAAGTAGCTTGCAGTTGTGAGAGCAGCTCTTCGGGTTGCTAGCTCAGAGGGTTTGAAATGTTGCCAGATACAGTACTTATGTCTCTTACAGATTAATGTTGTTCCTTTGACATGTAATTTTACCTTAACTTGTTTTTTTAAATATTTTGGACCAGCCTGTAACTACAGCAGATTACTAATTGAGGTATGTTAGAAGTGGGCCAAGAAAGCAGCAACAACCTTGAGTGAGGCCTGAGATCAAAGTGGCTGAGTCAGGCCTGAGATCAAAGTGGTTGACTTTTACAGCTTTGTAATAATCTCATTAGTGTCTTCAGGAGAGAGCATAACAATGGGAAGAATAACGAGAGCTGTACCTTATATGGATTAAGGAGGCTGCATGTTGCAGAAGTAATGGCTTGAGATAGTGTCGCATTATAGGCAGAATGTACCCAAAAGCCTCATTACAATTGTCAGGAGAATAAAAGATGCCCATGGTTTTGTGACTACAGTCTCCTCCAGACCGCTCTGGTGGAAAATGCTATACATAAAATAATTGACTCTCAGCCTCTCACAACTACTGCCACCACTGATTTGCTCCTTGTAGCAGTCATGTTTGTTCTTAAAAATCCCAAGTTAGAGAACTTATTATGCAGAGGGATGACAAATGGATGAGCCTCCCCAACCCCAGGGAGAGCTGTAGGTGCTTCTCCCCCACTCCCTCTGCTGATGCTCAGCTGCGGTTTGCATGGCTGTGCCTTCTGCACATCCTGCTGTTCACAGCAGCCTGTTTAGCTGGTGCTGATGCCCATAAAACACTTTGATGTGAATGCAAACTCTCTGTCTGCTCTGGTGTTCAGATTTGGCTCTGAGAGCCTCCTAAGATGTAAAATCCAGTTCTCTTTCCTGCCTGCTCCTCCCTTTATCCCAGCCAACTTTTTAGAGCAAATACAGGGGGTGTTATGTGGGGAGAAACTATACTACAGATCATCATTAGATGCAGAGTTCAAGGTAACTTTTACAATTTCATCCTGGGAAGAATATTTAGGTACAGAAGGGTTTTTTTCCCAGGGAAGGATTCAGCTGTGTGTACTAATGATGTCTGGTAGGTGGGCAAGTGAAAGGAGCCTTCCTTCACTTGCCTTTGTGATGTGTAGCCTTTTCAAAGCAGGTGATAGTCACATATTTTACCATGCTGGGTGCACTCACTGTTCTCCCTCCACCCTCCCAGCTGGCTTATTTTAGGGCTTTCCTAGCTATTAAGCAGGGTTTGAATATATTATCATTTTCTGAACTGTGGAGATGATGGATTGAAAGTCAGTGGGGACCAGGACCCACTTCTTAAGGACACATAATAACTCCCACTGAAATCAGTGCTTGAATGTTTTGAAGATCTGAGTGTGCCTGTCATAGGCATGTTTTAATATGTACTGTAGAACTAATAAATGCAAATCAGTTAAGAGCTCATAAAAGTTTCTCTGTACTCCTTATGTTCCCAGAAGTGAGAGCAGCCCTACCTTTCTGGCTAGTTTTGGTCCCACTGATTAGTTGATTTGTATTACGTGATACTTCCATGGAGAAAATCAGTACCCAGCTGTTTCTCTGGTAACAACATATGTATTTCCACTTAAATTTCTAAGACACATTACTCACCAAGAGCAAAATTAGAATGCCTTTGAGCTGAAGCTGGCCAGGGATTTCCCAGTCTCTCCTTCCTCTCTCAGAGAAGAGAATATATTGAAAAGATATTTTTCTTTTTTATAAAATAATTAAGGAAGCTCAATTATGTGAAAAGATTGCGTATTCTCTAGAGAAAGGCTGGGCAGTAATAAAAACTGCTAACATCTTAATACAGCTTCTCCCCAGAGTCTTTACAGTCTAAAAGATCAACTGTTGTAAGAGTGAGTAAAATCTTAACAGGTAGATGAAACCATGTCCTGTGGGTTTGCAAGATATGCCTGTTTTTAATAGATGGGTCTGTTTTCCTCAATTTTGAGATCACTTCTTCAGAACAACATTGGCACAGCAGTCACCTACAAGCATTATACAAGTGACAGTGGCATGGGAATCTTGTAATTCAGGGTGCAGATGGGAGCTGAAGGCCGATTGTTTCCATTCACAAAGTCCTCACACAACCATCTTTTAACAAGTACCTTTTTATAGTTGTTTTGATTTTGTAGCTTTTACCTTGTTCTTATATTGTAGGTCCAGGTAAACCATCATGCAAGGCCAGGCAGAACAGCCTACATCTAGTTTCTTACATTAGAAAAAAGAAACCCCATGTGTATTTGCTTTGGGGCTCATTGTTTCAGAAGGAAGCACCTGTTGGTTGCTTCCTGCTCTCACCTGGTTTGCTGAACAGTTCTGAAATTCAGTATTCTCAGTGCATCTGCTTTAACGCTCACATTTAGGTTTGAATGTCGTGAGAAAGGTCTTAGATTTCCTGAAAGTTTTGTTGGTTTTTTTTTAAATTATTTTTCACTTAAAAGGAGAAGTTCTAACAGGACTGATAAATAAACGTTCAGATAAGGAAGCAACTTCTGCTGGCTGCACGGGGAGTGGGGAGTGTAGCTGGCACTCTGACCTGGTCTCTTTGGCACAGCTGCAGAGAAGCAACGCCCTGAGGCACCCTGTGACCCAGTCACCCATCCCGAGGACATCCTTTATTCCGGGTGCATCTCGTGACCAGTCATGTACAGAGCATGCAGAAGGAAAACTGCCTCTCCCAAGGAATGTTTTTTTGTTAGAGAAACAAGATGTGACCTCTGCTTTACACCCACCGCAGGCACTCGCCCTGGGCCAGAGGGTCACCAGCCACTGCACAGCTCAGCACGAGGTGGTGACTGACAGATCTGGCTTGGAGAGACAGGAATGACATCTGGGGGTGACTGCTGCCTTTGTCTTACAGCTTGGACTCTTTTCTTTATGGGCTCCATGCGCTATTTAAAGGAGACTTCCGGATAGCAGCAAAAGATGAGTGGGTCTTTGCAGACATGGATCTGTTGCATAAGGTTGTTGCCCCAGCAATCCGAATGTCTCTGAAGCTACACCAGGTAGGGTATTTATTTATGTATTTATTTTTAGCATTTACTATTGTGTCTGGTTTCTTAGGAAAGCACAGGATACCTTAGCAACTTTCCAGAGGAGGGAAAAAAGAAAAAAAGAGGGAAAAGGAGTACTTGCCACCTTATTCTAAGAAACATCCTTCACCAAGATGGAAGAGTTTGGCATTTATTTATTTTGCATTCACTTGATTTTCTTTTCTGAAGCCCCAGCTGCCCATTTGAAACCACAGAGCTTGACCCTGCATTTTTCATCAAAAAAAGCAGAAAATCTTGTCAGATTTTACTTGTGTGGATACTATAAAGGTGGTTTCTAGATTGAAAGGGAATACACTGATTATGCTGATTTGACTGCTAATTTCAGGTCAGGCCCTGTATATCTTGGAATTGATTTTGTTCTGGCTCTGGCACATTATGATTTAGTATCTTATACTTTTATCATGAATGATACTTATAACTGTTCTGGATGTTACTGAACTGCTGTGAATTCATATCTGATTCTTTGGCACAACAATTTTACAATGTTTTCGCTGGCCATGGTGCTGCTGGCTGAAGTTTCAGTATTGTGATTTGATAGTGGTAGTATTTGCTGATGGATTCCCAGTATGTGCTGTTGTTGGTGGGGTTTTGTGAATAAGAATTTCCACAAGAACTGTGGACTGCCCTAGGTAGTATCTCTCTCCAATTTACCCAAAAACTCAGGCTTCCATAGTTTCACACTTCATTTAAAAAGAAAAAGGATAAGCTGGTATTCTCCAAGTGTGTTTGTCCAGTGTAGTCATGAGATCAGAACAGGTTACAATAAAACTGAAATTGTACCTTTCTATATTACTGTTAAATGAACCTCCCAAAAGACACTCTTTATCAAGTGTCAAGTCACTTGGAGGGGGCCAGCTGGAAACTGTTTGGAAGTCAGTATTTTGTTTCCTGTCAGTATTTTTTTGTGTTTTCACAAATGCACCTGACCTCTTCAATACCAGGACCAGTTCACATGCCCAGATGAGTACGAGGACCCAGCAGTTTTGTACGAAGCCATCCAATCCTTTGAAGAAAAGGTTGTGATTTGCCATGAAGGGGACCCAGCCTGGCGCAGCGCAGTCCTGTCCAACCGGGAGGAGCTGCTGACTCTGAGACATGTGGTGGATGAAGGAGCAGATGAATATAAAGTTATCATGCTCCACAAAAGCTATCTGAGCTTCAAGGTGATCAAGGTAAACATGCCATCTTTCTAATATTGCAGTAATTTAGGGCTGTGGTAATTAGTACTGTTTCTGAGAAATGTGACTGAAAGGAGAAGTTAATTGTAGTTTTTAAGTAGGGACAGGAGGCCAAAAGAGCTCTCTTCAGTTGACTTCCATTTTGCCACCCACGTTTGTGTCTCTGAAATATCATTCCAGGTTTTAGCACGGAGTAGCTGCAAAAGTTCACAAAAAGCTGTTGGTGCTAAGACATGATGTGTTTGCACACTCAGCCACTGCCGTTCTACTTAGATCCCATAGCTCTGCATCCTGAGTAGCAAATGTTTCTGCACTATCTGCATGTTTTTAACCTTACCTGCAGGTCAACAAGGAGTGTGTCAGAGGGCTTTGGGCTGGCCAGCAGCAGGAACTGATTTTCTTGCGCAATCGTAACCCAGAGAGAGGAAGCATCCAGAACAATAAACAGGTGTTGCGGAACTTAATTAATTCTTCATGTGATCAGCCACTGGGATATCCAATGTATGTTTCCCCCTTAACCACCTCGTACCTTGGGACACACAGCCAACTGAGGAACATTTGGGGGGGACCTGTCAGTTTGGACAACATTAAAAAGTGGTTCAAATCCAAGTGGTTAAGGTAGGTGTTGAATTTTGGCTATGCTGATAAGAGACCCTGCTGTCTCAGTTTCACTGTATTTTCTGTTAAAAGAGAGTAATTATGTATTGTTATCTGTGGGCAGAAAAACTAATTGCAAGTAACTCAGAATATAGCAAAATAGTGCAGCAAATAGAATAGAAAGGAAATCCATTGCCTCATTCATGACAAAGCTTTCTACACGTTCAAGAAGAGTCATTCAAATCATGCAGCACTACAGACACTTCCCTTATTCCATGGGATTTTACTGTTCATGCATCTAAATAAGGGTATCTTTTCTGTCACTGTAACTCTGAACATGAGTAAATGTGCTGGCAGATTTTGGTGACTTATGCTCTGAAGCTTTGGCAGTTAGATATTCATCCCCAAGTACTGTTCTTGGCCAAAACACACTTAAAAATGTACTTGCTATTCACCAAAACTGCCTGACTTCCCCTAGCTATGCATGATCAATACCTGACACTGCAGCTCCCACTCCTCCTTGCACTTTTCACACAGCAGTAGCTCCCTTGCCTCATTCCCTGCCCTGTTGCCACTGTAGCTGAGGAGAGGCAGGGCACCATGGAGACACGATGGGAGCCAGCTCACATAACAAGACTTGTGTTAAAATGCCAGTATTATATCTAATGGATTAACAGGCTGGTTTCCCACCATGCAGCCCATCCCTCTGAACTCTCTCCAGCCCATTTCTCTTCACTGCTACTTGGTTACCTCACACAGAAGTTTATCCTGGGAGACCACTGTAACATGAGATAAAGAGCCCTAAGGTATTTCAGGGTTCCAAAGCCACTAAACACAGACAAGGGTCATATACAATTGGCTTGTGTCATATACAGTTTTGCTCTAAGTAAGCTTATCACACCATCATCTTTGCCATCTCATAAAATGTCGGAAGACCTGCAGTGATGTGAGAGAGAACACTCTTTGAGGGCACCTAACACTGGTGACAGAAATTTTCATGTGCGACAAGTGGCTGACCCTGTGTGTTCCTGCAAACAGAATGCGAAAGGACTGCCACGCAGCAGCTCACCACGAGAGAGGCAATGTTGAAGAGGTGGACAGTGGAGGGGGGTCTTCATCCAGCAACAATTCCACAGGGAATTCAAGCCAGAGCAGTAGCTCACAGCCTACCAGGGATGGAACCCCTCAGCTGCAAACTTCATCTCAAGAGGTCCACCAGCGGGCAGGTATTTGCATGATTTACTTGCCTTTCTCTGTAGTCTTCTCCTGGGAGATCACATGGGCAGATGCTTTTGTGGGGTCCCCAAACTAATTTTAGAAAGAGTGCAGTTTGTCTCTCCTGATGACCAAAAACACGTAGGGGAAGGCTTTCTGATATTGTTTCAGGTGTTTACTAGGAGGCTGTAACACAAAAGGGATTCACCAAAGGTTCCACTGTCAAAGTCCATGATGGGTAATTTTTGGCCTAGCAGGTGCCACTAAGAATGCCAGAATGAGAAATGCAGATGGGAGGGAGTGTACACATGTGATGCAGGGAGCCTGGACCACAGTGAACCCCTGCTTATTGTTGAATGGGAACAGCAGAATGAAAACATGCAAAAATCTTAATTTTCTTGGAAGGACCATGACAATTTATTTGAGGAATTGGTTTGGCTGCTCATCAGCGCATGTGGAGAACAAACAAATGGAAAATAGCTTCTTACATCTATATAGCAGTTAGCAAGAGAAAATTAAACATTGCCAATCATTCTGTCAACTAACAGCTGAGCCCTTCTCAAATTATGGATTCTAAAGTGCTTCAGACATATTCACAAGGTAGAACTAGTGGCCTTTACGTTGGAAATGTATGATAAGTAATAAGGATAAGCAACTGTTTAGACAGTCACATCCAGAGGGTAGCAGTCAGTGGCTCAGAGTCCTGATGGTGTCCCTTGAGGATCCATACTGGGATCACTGTTATTTAATACCTTCATTAATGACAGACAAAGGGACTGAGTGCAACCTTTGCACAGATTACACTGGGCTGAGTGGTGCAGTTGACACACCTGAAGGATGGAATGCCATCCAGAAGGAGCTGCACGAGCTCATAAAGCGGGCCTATGGGAATTTCATGCAGTTTAACAAGTGCAAGGTGCTGCACCTGGGTCAGGGAATCCCCAGTATCAACACAGGCTGGGGATGAACAGATGGAGAGCAGCCCTGAGGAGAAGGACCTGGGGGTGCAGGTGGATGAGGCTGGACATGGCCCAGCCACGGCCACTCCCAGCCCAGAAACCAAACATGTCCTGGGCTGCGTCCAAAGCAGTGTGGGCAGCAGGGCCAGAGAGGGGATTCTGTCCTTCTGATCTGCTCTGGTGAGACCCCAGCTGGAACCCTGCATCCAGATCAGGGGTACCAGCACAGGAAGGACATCAACTCATTGGAGCAGGTCCAGAGAAGGGATACTCTATTACATATATAGATTTATATATACATATATAGATTACATATGAGGAAAGGCAAAGAGAATTGGGTTTGTTCAACCTGGAGAAGAGAAGGCTTTGGTTTGCTGATTGCAACTTTCCAATACGTGAAGGGAGTTCACAGGATGGAAAGTGACTTTTTACAAGAACATGGAGTGAACAAGGGGGAATGGCTTCAAACCAAAAGAGGGTCTAGGGGTTAATTGGATATTAGGAAAGAAATCTGTACTGTGAGGGCAGTGAGGCACTGGGACACATTGCCCAGAGAAGTTGTAGATGTCCCATTCCTGCAAGTATTCAAGGCTGGGTTGGATGGGGCTTTAAGCAATCTAATCTAGTAATAGGTGTCCGTGTCCAAACCAGCGACACTGAAACTAGACAAGCCCTAGGGTCCCTTCCAACTCAAACCAACATTCTAAGTTTGCCAGTGGGTCACTGTGAGATCTATCACTGTGGAATCAGGACTTGTAAAGCAAACTAACTCTACATTTCAACAAGTTTGTGGTATTATTGTATAAATTAAAGCAGAGAACTTGAGGGCTTTGACACTTGTTTGTTTCCTCTTAGATCATTTTGACCTATCATTAAAGATAATGGGCAGGACTGGGATAAATCTTGCCCTGAATATAAATCACATTGTAAGAATAAAATAACTGCAGCTTTTAATTGTGTCTAGTGTTAGAGGAATCCTCATGTGCATACTCATAATTTGACACAACAGTAATCAGAGTAGCTAACTTAATTGTGATATAATGATCCTGAGCATACCATGCAATAAAGTAAGTTAATTGTGAGTTGTTTAAAAGAATATATTGATTGGGTGCCCAGAAAACCATAATCAAGAGAGAAAGTCACACTTAGATAAGAAAAGCAACCTGCCTATTGGCAAAATGAAGAGATGCACAAATGCAATGAAATGGTAGCAAATGGAATCTGTATTCACTCCTGAGATGCTGTAAAGAATGAAGGAGAATTTTCTGGCCATTAGGGGCAAAAAGATAAAAGTGGGCTTGTGGCTGTTTATTTTTAAAGATGTAAATATGTAGAAATGAGAAAAGAAATGTCTGGTTTATATTGGGAAAAAACACAGATAATCTATTTCTATGATCTGATCATGAAACATCCTAACAGCTCCTGAAAGAACATGAAAGAGCAGCTATCAAGGCTATATGTTTAATTGAGCAAAGCCAAATGACTCATTCAAGAAGGGTTTCAAGAGAGCTGGTTAAAAAAACAAGTTCTGCTCAATCTTCAAGAAGTACCAGGACATTAAGGCAATACCACAGCACTGGAAAAGAACTTACGTTATGCCTGTTAAAAATTGTAATATTGTTGTCCTGCCACATACAGTCCTAGTGCCCTAATTGAAGGACATTTTTAGTTTGCAAGCACTTCAAAGAAGAGCCAAAAAAGGATCAGAACTCTGGGAAATACATCCTGTATTGAAATAGAAAGCACTTTCAAGCAATTACAATATCGTAAGAGATGCCTTGATCATAGTCTGTAAGTATTTACAAGAGCAATGAAAGGTGACCAAAAGCCATTGGTGTGAGCAGACTTGGATGTAACAAAATCAAACAATTTCAGATTTGAAATCAAGAGCACATTTTTAATATTGAGAAAGTAAATAAATAGTGAAACAAGAGACTAAGAGTTAAGGTCGATTCTCCATAACTGGAGATGCTGAATTCATTTTTAAAAATCACAGTAGCAATTAATAAAACCACACAGGAATTAATTCTGGTAAGTTCTATGGCCCATGCTATATAGGACACCAGACTATAATCATAATAATCATAGCAATGCCTTCTGGATTCATAATCCATGCATCAAGTGCATTTAACTTCTTCATATTTCATATTGCGTTTTTCAGCCTGGTACCGCTGCGTCTGCAAAATGCAATGAAAGCCCTGTATAAAAGTGCAATCAAGATCAGGAGCGCTGGAAACATGTGGGGCTCTCCCCCAGAGTGTCCTTATTGAAATATCATGATGCAGTTTACAGAACAGCTTTTGTTTTTCTAAGTGTTTTCAGGGATGGAGTTTTTTTAGGCATAGATGCGTGTGGTCTCCTGCCCAATGCTCCAACCACTGCATTTGGGATGAATATAGAATACTTTTGGACAGGGGTCAGCTTCCTAATTTAAATCACAGATGTTTGGCCACATTAGCCACAGTGCAAACTAACACACCACAGCCCCTCTGTTCTTAATCCCAGTCCTTTCTTTTTATTTAAGAAAGGTAACCTGTTGAAATAGCCATCAGATGTAGAAACCAAAGCACTTAAGCAGTACCCCAGGGTTTGAAGGACCTGAATCCCTGCGGAGGCCAGACGGACGCACAGCCATGGATACGGCAGCCAGGCCTGGCGCCCATCACAGCACGTGAAGGACAGAGGACACTGGCAGAGCGGTACACAGGGGCCATGAAGTCACAGAATATCCTGAGCTGGAGGGGACCTACAGGGACCATCAAAGTCCAGCTCCTGGCTCTGCAAGGACCACCCCAAGAATCACATCCTGTGCCTGAGAGCGTTGTCTGGGAGCTTCCAAGAGCCATGCGTGTCTGTCCCATCATTCTCCAGCAGAGATCTTGGGGCTCCTATTACTTAGGAAAATTATTTTTTTATTGTTTGGAGTATAAAAGTAGAGCTAAAGATACATTGTAAATGAGGTGTGAAAGTGTCCAGTGCTTGCCAAACCAACTAGGTTTCAGTGAATTGCAGTTAGGTTGTAGCCCAGCTCTGCTCATCTGACTCTGTGCCAAGTTACCTAAATTCTCTTTGCTTCAGCATTTGAAAAATGGGGATAATGATACCAGCCTCTGAAAAACAGGTCTGGGGATGTAAAACAGCATGTTTCAGCTATATAATGTAAATGGCTTGGACATGAAATTGTGCACTGCTGGAACCTGAATGAATTCAAGAGTCATGTTTTTAGAAGATAGTGTGAGATTTATATTCCTTTATGCCAGCAAAATTTGAGTATTTAGAGAAGCTCGGGTATTGGGGAAAACCAAAGCAAAAAAAGAAAAAAAAATACCAACAGCCTGGAAATGCCTGCCAGAAAAACTTGTTTCTGTGTTGATGGGTCTCAACAGATTTCCTGGCATCAACTCCCCACCCTACAGCTATAGCTAGGAAACCAAAATGCCAGCTTAATGTTTGGAGTTTCCTGGAGAGCAAAAAAACCAAGCAGGCACTCTTGTGACTGGGTATTTGCTGTGTAAGCCTGGGTTAGAGCCTGTCTACAGAAACAGTGAGCTCTGCTGGGGCCTGTAGCACACACCAACCCACAGCAGAATGCCTGGGTACAAGCAGGCCTCTGATGGGTTCACTGGCCAGTATTTTCTGATTTGTTTTTCATACTATGGCTATTTAAGTGCACATGCATAAGAAATACAGAAAATTTTTGCTTGACTGACAGAAGGTGTTGATATAAATATTAAATATGGGGATCTGTTTGTACAAGAAGGATTTGTCTAGGCATGTCAGAATAGCTTATCTAATCTAGTTTCTGTATCCAGTAGTGGCTGCATTGAGATGCTTCTCAGAAAGGGACAAGAGCCTTATGTGAGTCTCATTCAGACCTCCAACAGTATATCCTACCTAAAAGCATTCACATCTTTTCAAGTCTGCGATGTACTGTAAATGTCTCTCTTGGAACTCAGAGTTTACTGTTAGTCTTAAAAACTGTTTTGTGGCTGTATTCTTCCACTTCAGAACACTGTATTCTTCCACTTGGCTGAATTTTCAAATTCTCTCTCCTAATACGCAGGAATAATTCTTTTAAACGTGCCATTGTTTTAACTTATAGGTTTTTGGTTTTATTGTTGCATTTAACTATACCAAGCCATTTAAGGTGGATTCCATTAGTGTGGATGTCAAAGAGAAGCAGAGTTACAGCAACACTATGCTCAAATCATTCACTGGGCTGATTAAACTATATGTAGCAGAACAGCTTTGAGCCTGTGATTAGGCTGCTTTGCTTGGGGTCTCTTCTCATTTCCCTGTCTTCTGACTCGGTGCACAACCTCTAGAGCTATCTTGACCAAAACTCAGAACACCTGTAGTAGAAAACACAGAAAGAAACCTAGGCTTAGTAGTTCATTACTTTTGCTATTCTTGGAGTTCTTATGCTAATAAAACCAGTGGTAATATGCCAACAGTAATATGTACACATGGGACAGTGTCCATAGCATGGAGTTCATCAGAATGCCACTTACTTAAATATATTAATCTTTCTTTTGAAGGCAGGAGAAAACCCAGGAGTCAGTCTGTCCAGGCACACACTGCTTTAAACCAAAGGCCCCCTGCTTCAAGTCACTCTGGACCAATTGTAGAAAGCCGCCAGCCTTTCATCCAAACATCTACATCTGCCCACGAAATTGCCCAAAGGCTTTCTAGTAGTCAGCTATCATTCCACAACTCGGCAACATCTGTGTTTTCTCAGTCCCCTGCTGCTCCTGTTGCTGGCCAGCTGACTGTGCAGGACCGAGCTGCAGCAATGCTCAGGTCCAGCCTGGCCTCCTCCACCAGCTCAACTCTCAGCCTGTTGTTCGGCAAGAGAAGTTTTTCAAGTGCTTTGGTGATTTCCGGGCTCTCGGCTGCCGACGGAGGCAACACGAGCGACACGCAGTCATCCAGCAGCATGAACATCGCCATGGGGCCGTCTGCCAGAGCAGCAAACCAGGCAGCTCGGGTAAGGCTGGAGCTAAAACAGCAGTACTGAGAGTGTCAGGCCCATTCTGCTTGCCTGTCTACTTCTTAACTGTCCTCACCACCACTGGGTGATTTCCTTCTCAGTGGTCAGAAGTTTTTTTCCAAAACAGTATTGGGATTTTGCTATTTTTTCTTTTGTTTTGCTGCATCAGAATGAGGTTGTTTAGTATTAGTGTGTTTGCGAGAGTGTTTGTGAGTAACTGATGGGGGAGCTGTTATGCACACACCTGAAATTGCAAACTGGGGCAAAGTCGCTTTTCCTTTTCTTTCAAAACAGGGACTTAAGTCTCCATTTTCTGCAGCTCAGGAGATGAGTACCTTCATAGCAGACTAAATAGCTCCTTCTTTGCTTAAGTTCTATGCAGGACTTAAAATTATTTTATCTGTAGGAAAAGGAACAGTTTCCCCTGAATAGTGCACTTATTCTGTCCCTCTCTCTGACCAGAATGAAATTCAATCTAAGACCTGAAATCTTGTTGCTGAAAGTTAGTCAAAGGAATCCTGTCCTAAAGGAAACCAGCATGCCCTGTGATTAAACATTTTCTAAGAGCAAAACACTACACTCAAAAAACTTTCAGCCTTCTTCCCAATACAGTCACAGTTTTATTCCTAGCTTCCCTGAAAAATTCAATTCACATTGTAGAGCTGCTATTTTATTGTTTACTTAAGTATATTTATTTAACTTTGGTTGCCATCCATTGCTGTCCTGAATTTTGAAAATTGACCTCAGCACCAGAAAGGTGAAACATGTAAAGATGGACTAGAAATAAAAGGTGATTGTAGTTAAACAACATAATTAGACAAATTTTGCATTTGGCCTATCAAAATGGAAACAAATGTGGTGACAGTGAAAGACTGTGGATAGAAGTCCCAAGCACTTTTCTGTTACTGTCCTTCTGAACTGTGTATAACTCCCTGGTTTCCAAAGAGTTCTCCAAACCTTAATTTAGAAGAGCTCCTTGGCCTGTGCATATTTTGCTCTCAGCTCAAAAATACCATGTGTGGTACAGTTCCCTAGAGTTTCACCATGAACTTCAGCAGGAGTCAACCAAATGTTGCTCATCTAGGTCCAATGCTGCTTTGTTACTGTAAGAAGTATTAATATTACTACACATACAGCTGAATGTATCCAATGAGAAGGCACAATTCCAATTCCAAGGAGTTCATGGCCTAATTCACAAGAACTCAGCCAGTCTGTGATACCGAGTACTAATGGTAGAATTCACCTTGTCCAACTTTTAGGTAGCTGCCTAAATTTGGGCATGAGATCGCAGTAGGTTGTTGTTGAGGCTTCTGTTTTCAGTGAAGAGGCCTTCATCCGCTTCATCCTTGGAGCTATCAGGAGGAAATTCTCCCCTGAGAGACTTGTATCTCTCTGCCAACCATTGGTAACCTAAATGACACAGCAAGACCACATGGTGACGTTTAGATGAGGTGAATCCTGGCCAAAGTGACTGCTTGGAGTCCAGGTGCCCGTTTGATTGAAAGTGGTAAAGAGCAAGCGTTTCATTTCAATGCTCACACAGCAAAGTTCTGGAATGCTTTTATCCTAATGGACTCCTTACAGTGGGGCGGCACTGCGCTTAACGTTTTCAGACTGATAATTGCATTCCAGTTTTGATGAAAAGGTTTCTTTGTAAGTTGGATTTAAAATGTGGTGTATAAAGCAAGCTCCAGAGCAACCTGATTTAACAACTTAGAAGTCAGCCCTGCTTGAAGCAGCAGTTTGGACTGGATGACCTCCAGAAGTCCTTTTCAATCCAAATTCTTTTACAGTTCTCTATACATGTACATCTGTGGTACTAAACCTCCAGCTCCTGGTCTGCTTTTCCTTCCAAATTTATGCGTTACACAAAGTGTGACAAGTACCTCTTCAGCACTCCCTTGTGAATAATGCATGTTTAAGAATCCCATGGAGTTTCACAGAATGACATCCCTACGTCAATTTTTAAACTTTTTTCACCTGTCACTTCAAAAAATAGCTGAAGTGTTACTTAGAAGCTTCCTAAACTAGTTGACTTTTTCTTTCTTACTTTCCAGCAAGCCGCTGAGACCTGTGAAGCAACAGATGCTACGGAACCAAGACCCCAGCGGGAGGCAGGTCCAGCCCATGCACTATTCATGAGTCGGAACCTGGAGTGCAGAAGGGCCAGCCAAGAAGATATGGCCCTGGAAGACACTGCTTCTCAGCAGAGCCTGTCTGAGGAGCAGTGAGGAGCATTCCTAGCACCAGGGCCACGTGCTTCTTAGCATTAAATACAGACAGAGTTAGGTCAGGAAGCCACACATGGGTTTAGGTTCTCTCAAATGTAATAAGCAACCTTCAAATGTTTATTTTTCTAATTTCTACACAAGAATATTACAGGGCGGATGTTCTTCAGCTAATGGCCTTGGCATGGTTTGGGTTGGAAGATATCCTAAAAAACACACAGTGCCACTTCATCTCAGGTTCTTGTAAATCCTAGAACAATGAATACAACCTGTTTAACGTTCCTTCCCCTGGAATGGTTAGAATCACAAATGAATACAGTAGGAAATGTTAATACAACTCAGTGAAAAGCACACAAAAGACATCTCTTTCCTGCCATAACTAAAGAGCTGATTGCATGCAAACTAATTGAAATTTGGTATATAACATATAGCAAAAGGCAACTAAGAACAGAAGCAATGATGAATACATAAAAGGACAGTACAGTGTCCTGTAACATTAGAGCTAAATCTGATTATTTTTTCCAACAGCAAATCTCATTTTTTTTTTGACGTGTTATGCAGGTGCTAATGCTGAATAGCAACACAGCATCTCAGACTGATATAGTGCATGCAGCCATACTGAAATACTGTGTGAACGAGCCACGCTACACCAATTAACAAAAGCCAAGTGTAAGAAAAGAAAGTATCCAGTGCATGGGAAGTCTTCAAAGCATATGGTGCACCTTATTTGCAAAGCAGCTTTGCATAAATTAGGTATTATCTCGTGCTCCTGTTTGGTTTACAGCAGTGCTTCTCAAATTCTAAGCAAGAGTACCCTTAGGAGTCGCAAAAGGGCCATGGGGAATCCTCCTCAAGGACAGAGAAGTGCAAAGCAGGCTGTAATTACTGTCTGGAAGTGTTTGTGTTAGGAAGGGAACAGCTAAATACCTTTAATTGCTGGACACAGCTCACTGTCCATAAACACTTTTAGCCAGTAATTACAAAACCTTCTGATTTCCCTCCCCCAGAGAAAACTGAGCTGCTGCCAATAAAGACAGATGATACAAAAAGGGAGGCCATGCCTTCACAAGGTTTGAGAAACGCTGATTTACAGGAATGCATGACTACTTTGAAACCCAAAAGGCTACAGCAAATCCTTCCTCTACTATAGAGTCTAAACAAACACGCGTGTGGTTTTTTTTCAATTAAAAAAATTGCAGCTATCAGTGTCTTGCTGTTCCTCTTTACTCTAACTACCATAGATTGTTTCTAAATCTCAACACAATGATGTGCAGCCAGGCTGTCTTGTCCCAATTAACAAGATTTAACAAAAGATGCTGTTGCTAAGTCTCATTACTGTTAGGCAATACTCAGTTGCATTCTGAGCTTCCTACTGTGCCACACTTCAGATCTGAATAGTAGAACTAAGTACGACTGAGTGAAAATAAAA
This sequence comes from Parus major, assembly GCF_001522545.3. Taxonomy (NCBI): domain Eukaryota; kingdom Metazoa; phylum Chordata; class Aves; order Passeriformes; family Paridae; genus Parus; species Parus major. The sequence goes on along the minus strand of NC_031770.1, from coordinate 43,181,519 downwards.
TGATCCAAGTATGTTTTGTGGGTCTTCTATTTGCAATTGTTTTCACTTGCTTTCTGTCTTATAAAATTAAGAAACCTATTCATTTTTAGTCCACTTCAGATCTTGATAATTTGATTATCAATAAAGCTTTAGCATAACTGACTGCTCATGTTCACAAAGACAAAAGCAGAGTATTCATGTACAGCCCTCTAGACAGATGATCATCAGTGCAGTTCAGGCCCTCCTAATGTCTCCTCTAGCATCCAGGTGAGATGTGGAAGAGGAAATTGAATTCAGCTGCTCCCTTCTGACCAGTTCTGGCAGATGATGACTTGTCCCACCACACTGTTCATGGTTCACATGTTCACTGTTCAAGTGCTTCATTATGAAGCACTTCAAAGCATCCTTCAAATGAAGGATGGAGGTTATACAGTTAAGACTCCAACTAACAGCCACCAGCCCCTTTTCTGCTTTGGGGGCTTTTGCATGACAGTCCACAGGGTAAACCATAACTGCTTTGTCTTCCTGCATGGAGGCAGGGCATACAGGTGGCTCGGGAAAGCAACAAGAATTTTCCCTTATTCACCTAGCATCAATTAGGCCTCCAATTTTCACATCTTTAAGTTTGAATCAATTTCCATCGAAAGTAAGTAATTCTAGTAGTCCAAATCAACCTAAATTATTCTGTGTATCCAATTCAAGCAAGCATACTAAACCAGACTGGGGAATGACTGCACAAATTCCTTCAGCAGCAAGCGGTATTTGCTTAGCACAGAGGCCCCAGTGACAGCACCTTCCCCCAGCACCACATCTTCTGCAAGACTTCACCATCTCTATGGCCTCTGGTTCTGCATCCTAAAGTAATGCAGTCACCTTACAGTTCCTGACTTAGTCCAAGGCACTTTCCCCTGGAGCATAACTCCTTGGGAACAGCAGATGTGCCATGAAGTCCAGACTCCTGCTGCACAGGGTGGCTGCTGGAAAGGGCAGGTTCTAACGCCTTTGTGCAGTCACAGCAAGCAAGCACAGCAAAACAGGAATCAAGGTAAGATTCAAAAATTGGTTCTTTTTTTGTAGACATGTCTTACACAGTTTTTATTTTACCTTGAAGTTGCTATTGTAGCATAGTGGGCTGAAAAAACCCAAAAGTGACCACAGACAAACGTAACACAGAAAAAAAATAATAAAAATGACCACAAACTCTCCCATGTTACATTCCTCTGTAATTTTGGAGATAGTCTGATGTTATAGCAATAAGACTACTGCTATATGCAGCAGTTTTAAATATGAGCCAATCCTACAGAATAATCTGACATAATGGTTAGAAATGAAACCTGCAACTAGGCATGAGGTTGTATCAATTAAACACTTCTTAGCCTCCCCCCATTTCTGCGTAAGATAGAGATACACCCAGTTAACTCTGCTTGTGAAGGTGCATTTAGGGCTCCGATGCACACCAAGCTAATAAATAGGAACCTAATCTTTACACAAGGCCTAATTTGAACAGTAAATTTGAACAGTTTTTTGCTCCAAAAAGCTCTGCATAACACCAAAAGGCACATGAGCTCTCCACACCAGTGCTTACATGCACATGAAGGCTTTAAGTCATACCTTTAATTCCTGAAAAACAGCTTGATATTTAACCTCACACAGATGCCTCAGTTGCAAGATGGAAGTATGCCACTTCAGGGGCAGGTTTTGGCCTTTAAATTAAAGGCATATGTGATTTTCATTGCTTTTATGTCATCTGTGACCCTGTTGATGGGTTTCACAATGCTGAACACTGTCAAAACTTGGCCCTAAAGTTGCTCAGGCTTAACAGTTTGCCTGCATGTCTGATCTCTTGCTACAGTTGTGATGCAGGAAGGATGGCAGCACCCCCACGTAAGGATCTTTTATCAAGAGTTCCATCAGGGTTTTTTGCATCAGGTGCTATGCTTGATTTCTCAGCTTATGCTAAGCTGTGAAGGCCACTTACTTATTCAGCCAGTCCAAAATGTTTTTGTCTTTACAACATGAAAATAGTGATGCTCCCATCTTGTTAGCAAGCTGAATGCATCCTTTGAGGAAATCAAGTTCTCAATCTACAAGATCATTTGTACATGCAGTTCTTTCATAGAAAAGTCAGAATGGATGAAGAGATGGAGGCCTTCTCTGCCTCCCCCTAGCTTAACCTCAGATAACATCACCGATGCTGAAAAGGAACACTAGGAGTGATTTTATCCACACTGTCTCAGCAACCAGAGAGGAATACAAACAATACAGCAGGATACAGGAGAGAGGATAATATGGTAAACACAAACACAGTACTTCAGCCTTTGCACTGAGCTTGGGATACTTACCCCCCTCACACTTTGTTTTCCTAAAGTTTCCTTTCCCAAATAGCCTCTTGTTTACATCATATAGTAAAAGCCAGTTGCTACACTTGTAATGGTGAATCATGGCCTGGAGATCTGGCAAAAAGAGTTTCTGTAACTTTTTACTAAAGCCAAGCACAGGCTGCTGAACTGCTCGTATCCACCAGGAACACTGGCAAGCCCCAGCCTGGCCTTCAGCCCAGCTGTTTCCCACCACAGCAAACAAGTAGAAACCAGTGATGGACATAGTCTGCAAAGTTCATTCCTGTTCATCCAAAAATAAAAACCAGAGGTGCTGGCTCTTCCCTCCATTTTGTAGTGTCATGCCACTTCTCTGTGAGAAACTGAAGTTCTTGTTGCAAAGTCTCACCTCATTCCCATAGGCAGAAAACCTTGGTACTCACTTCACTGAAGACAAATCTCAATGAAAAGGACTTACCCATGGTAATCTTTTTCCATTGACATGATGACCAGATAGTTTCAATATCTATGAATGATGTTCTGATACTATTAAGTTCTTAGGACTCTGTGATGTCATTCACAGCTTTTTATAAAAACTGTTTATTAGAATAAGGCAAGAGAAGTCATCTGCATTTGTCTCCAGCCCACCAACTGATGTCTTTTCTCTTACTAGGAAATTTAAGTTAAAGATTAACTGAATTTTGTGCAGCTCATTATAAAAGATTAGAATTACCAGTGAGATTCTCCAGCATGTAATAACCATCTTCTCTTCAATGCATTTTTTAAAAACACCCAGTTATTGCCATATTCAGATTAGTCCCTGGATTAGGAGCTGGGATTTAATTACCAGGTTTCACTAGTGCTGGTACATCCTTAAATCTGCAACACAGACATATTACTTGTAATTAACTTTGCAGCAGGTCCAGTATGAAAGATTCACCTCTCTCACTCAGTTTTAAGAGTCAAAAATTGCTTAATGCATAATAAATAATGCAGGCCCTGTTTATTCCATGCTGTGTGCAATTTTACGCTGGAATTACAAGACTTGTTGCCAAAAATGTCCTTGATTCTCAGGATTTGAGACAGTAATTGGTACCTCACATTCTCCCCTTTTTTGTACCAATTAAAACCTGCAGGTGCACTAATGTTGTCATCTGGAATCTAGCTGGTACATTGGAGGTGCTTTCCACCAAATGTATTCTATTAATAAAACTGGCCCACCAGGGGAATTGTGAACGCTCCATTTGCTGTTAGAGTGCTCTCAAGGCCTTGCAAGTATTTCACTAGTGCAAGACCAGACAATAAATTTTTACCTTTAAAGTAAACACAGGTTGTCATAAAAACTTACATGCAGTTGGAAATACAACTTTCTCACTCACTCAATGTAATATTGGATGCAGGCAAATTGTATCTTCAGGACCATCTGAGATTTAAAGGCCAGACATGACTGTTAAGGTCATCTACATTCTCCTGCTGAACACAGATCACAGAATCTCTCTTTATTTCTATAGAAAAGCACTCTATCTCAAAGAGAAAAAAGGCTTAAAAAAAGGACCACTAATTAATGACACTCACCAGTCTTGAGACAGGTAGCAGGAAACAAGAAACACTGATGGCAGTAGCAAAAATATGCATTAGTTTAAAAGGGCTGATATTTCACTCACAGCTCCAGAGAAGGAAAAATCCACCTGCATTTTCTACTGGCTATCTAACCATGGTACAAAAGGTCTTCCTTGAACCATGAGACAATGGATTAAAAATATTATAAGCACTGATCTAAAGTTCCCCAAACTTCTTGTAATTGTTCTGGGACTTTTTCCCCCACATTCTACTAAATGATGGGACTACAGTAGGCATCATGGCACTACATGCAGGGTAATATATCTAATTTTATGAGGAATAAACACCACTTCAAGTGATCTCTCAGCAATACTGGCTGAACCAGAATTCAGAAGACTGACTCCTAACAGAACTACCGTCCTTGGCCTCTACTAGAGAAGTGTCAAATCTCCCCAATTTTTATTTAGCTATAAAGGTCAGTCCTCATTTAAGACTCGACAGCAGTCCCACTAAAACTGTGCTAGATTTTGGGTAGCTCTTTAATCATTGAAGGCTATTCTTTTGCAGCCTATTTTACAGCTTAAGAGACTTAACACTGGAACAGGAAGGCACCCAACACTTAGATGCAGAGAGGTCTCTGTTCAAAAACCTATGGCATACAGCCCTAACAAAGTTTTCTTTGGTCCCAAGTACTCCACATCTAAAAAGATATTTTGTCTGAGTAGAATGCCTAAAGTAGTTAAGGGATTAGTGTGTCTTTAGGACACAACCTTATTTTGCAAAAAGCAGACAGGAGCTGTACATTGTCAAGTGGAAACTCTAAGAGGAGTTTTCTTTCTCCCAAATATGATGAAGACAGTACTACCATCCAAATGGATTTGGACAGACAGATAGTCCTAACAAGGCAGTGAGGGAATGAGTCCATGGCATCCTTTAACAGGGCATGCACCTCCTACCACCTGTGGAGGTGCAATGCTTGTACCAGACACCTGTTTGGCATACAGGAGAGAAAAAGGACATTTTCTTCATGCTCCCAGGAGGTGTTTGCAGGTGTGTGTAAAAATACCTGTCCCCAGCCAGCCCTATACAACTCTGGGTGTCACTTTTACAATCATTTTTCAGTTTAAGAAATAAATCAATAAAATGATACTTGAAGATGCCTTTATATAGTTTGCTCATTTTAACAGTCATTGAACTGAACAGAAAAAAAAGTTAAGAAACAACTGAATTTTTAGCAACTTTCTTCATCCAGAGATGACCGTAGATTTTACAGTGAACGGTGTGCACCTGGGAGGGAATTCTGTTTTCACAACATGCAAAACTGATTAACTGGCAGCACTTTTGCTGAACAGATTTGCACTCCTCACAGGGAAGCAATTGTCTAAAACTCTCAAACACTTCTTACTTCACCATTAATCATGTACAGAATTGAACAAGGAAAAAGACCCAAACAAACATTAAGTATCAATAAACATAACAGATTGTAAAATTAAAATAGACAAATTCAGTATTAAGTCAATCACAAAAAAACACAAGATTTGATGAACTTCATGGACTGGAAGATTTTTATATTTATTATTTGTAAGGGGGAGTGAGACAGGATTGCCACCAGAAAATTGAAAATTAATTCAAAATGCACTCCTCTTATCAATTAGTGTCTGGGCCATGTAAGAGAGGGTAGATTTGGCTATTTTTCCTCCCAAAATTGAAATCTGTAAATATCACTCATGACCACAGGAAGTTTCCATGAAACTCTGGATAACCCATCTCACACTGCAACTGCAGACAGGGGTGCTTAGGGGTAGGAGGAGAGCACATCTGCTTATTCCCTCTACCTGCTGATTTGTCTGCACCCATGCTGAAACACACTCAAACACACTTAAGCTAGGTCACCAACAGCTAAATATTCCTACATAAACCAGGCAGGACTCATATACATTTTGGACAAGGTTCTGCTCTGTTGTATAAGGGCTATGTTGCAGATATTGAATTGACCTGTAGGCTGTACAGTCCAAACACACTCAAAAAGACTAAGATCTCAAACAGATTTTACAGTTAATTGTTTTCACATGAAGTAACTCAGATCCGAGTTGACCACCTAACTTCCAAATACCCAGATTAGAACTGGATGTTAACAACACATCTGTTCAATTTTTTTTAATTCAGTGAACTGAATTAATTACAATCCTCCTATCCCATTTTATTACCAGCTTTACCCTGCTTACCCTGAAGGCTCCAGTAAAGCCCCTGGGGGGGGCTAAAGCAGGAAGGACAGACTCTAAACCATCCACAAAATGTTCTAATGTTTTGTTGAAATGAAAGGTTTAGTGTTTACAGGACAGAAAAGGTCTTCATTTTCTGCAGGATTCCACAGCTGCCAAGATGTCTTGCAAAATGCTGTTTCTGTTTTCCTTACTAACCTAGAGAAAGAGAAATTAAAACTGATGTAATTTCATTAATACCTTCTACACCACTGTTTACTTCAAAAACAATCAAAGCAGAAATTCCAATGAATTTCTTTTACAGTACAGGAATGTGGAGTGTCAAACACCTGCCTTCTTCTGCTACTGAGAACACAGTATGCTAAACCCACAAAAGCCGCAATTGAATATTTAGTGATCTTTTGATTTAATTACCCATGGTATTTTGCAGTATTATTCAGGGCTTGAGTAACTAACAAGAATCACTCAAAAAACCAGCATGTACTTTTGTCATTACTAGAAATCCTTTTCAACTACCAAATTTAACTTTCCTACTATAAAGTGGAGTTCTTATGCCTTCATTACTTGAAAGGGTTGTATTTATTAAGATGACAGACCTAGTCAAAAACATCTGCAAAGCAAAATATATAACAGTCTTAGCAGAATAACTCTGTACTCTGAGAAACCTTATTGCTACAAGAGAGAAACACTGTGGAAAAGAAATAAAACTATTTGAGAAACCTGGGGTGTTCTGTAGCACACTGAGATATGCCTTTGGCTGACCAGTCCATGCGAATGCTGGGATTTAAAGTCCAGCATATGTGAATACAGATGACTGTAAACTGCCAAGCAAGTGCTGGTGCTTACTAGTCAGCTCAGCTCCCAGAGACACAGACCTGGGGGCTCTGTGTATGTGTAAATTATCCCTTCCTGACAGACTGGGTCCTGATCCAGAGCCCCGTGACCCACAGTGCCATGCATTACTCACTCAAACAAAACCCAGGGAGGTGACTGGGGTTGTAAAGCAGTAACAAGCAACTGTGAAGCATCAGCAAAAGCTTCATTTTAAAAGTCTAAGAAATTTTCCCCACTGTTCAGATCCCTGCAGAGAGGGCAGGAAGAAATCAGACAAAGATACATGAGCTGAAAAAATAACTAAGGACATTCATACAAAGTAGTAGAAAAGCTGTTTGACGAGGAAAGAGACTCAACACCATGCACAGCATAAAACTCTCTACCAAGGTTCCATTGCACTCCCTATATCTGCATTTAGGATGTGAGCACAAGAGTTTGTATCCCTTCCAGTGGTACAGTCAACAATGAACAGGAGAAAGTATTACTACTATTATTGTTGTTATTGTTGTTGAATAGCTGACAGTTCTGAGGAATTTGACCCTAGGAGCTTACCACTATTTACAGTCACACACATCCTATCCAAGAGCTGAAAACCAACACTGTAAAACCTAGAGACAGTGGTCTCACCTACCACTGAATTCAAGACAGCAGATCAACACGGGACTAATGAAAAAGTGACGCTGAAAAAGAAAGCGGGGGGAGAGCAATGAAAAGGAAGATCTATCTGAAAATGTCACTGTTTTTATTGAGAATCAGTCCAAGCTTTACAAGATAAACAGAAAACCCCACAAAAACAAAGAGAGCAAGACAACAAAGAATGCTCTTCACTAAGGCTATTGGGACCCCAAGGTAAACAATACGCAGCACAGATGAGCCAAACTCTAACTCTCACAGCAAGTGTACTGATATCCTGACTTTCAGAGGACCTTCTGCACATTTAATAGCTTTTCCCACTGTCTCACAGCCAACAAAAACAATTCTACATTTTATCTATCCTTTTTCCACACGTATATGCCAGCAGTCCAGTGAGAGCAGCAGAGAGAAAGCACCAAGTGCTAGGAAATTTTCACAACTGTTTTACAAAGGCTGTTTGATAGATGTAAGTCTCCTCTTAAGATCTGGAGACATTCTGCGCAGGCAGCTTTCCCAGAGAGAACAAATCTCCCAGTATCTGTACTGAATGTACAAACAGATGGGTGTGTTTTGAGAAAGGAGTAGAAAATAACTGTAGATGCTGCTTATATTAAGCATTTATGTAATGGAGGAAATTGCCACCTAGACTCCAAGCAGGCAACTACAGAGGACAAAAGCTTTCTTCCTCTAACTGTTAAAAATACCATCAGGGAAACCACACATGAACCAATCTGTTCAAAAGGAACCTTTCCTTCTCCCTATCCATTTTCTTTCTTAAGAAAACTATTTTCTTTCTTAACAGGCATATGCAATCATATTTCACTAATGGGTTTCATGCAAGCAAAATTAATAGATGGGAAAATGGGAGAAAATTAGTATCTGCCACCTGCTAAGGAAAACATGATCCTATTCATGTCACCATGTCTGCAAAACCTATGCAGACACAGGCAGTGCCAAAAGAGCCTCTGTAGTTTCACTGGAAAGTTTAGTTCTCAGCAAATGGAACTGGGCAACAACAGAAACAAATGTGTTAAATATCAGAGCTCCTATCGTTAAGTGCCCTAAACATAATAAATTAAACACTGGGGACCAAATGGTGAATTGCTTTTATGGCATCTGGGCCCACTTACGCCAACAAAATATGCTTTCAAGACGGGAGGGACTGTGAAACACCAAACAGCTGTTCTCTCATCAGAACTGTCCTTGTGACACTCTGAGCAGGATGAAAAAACTGAGACCAGCTATCTGAATGCAGCCTAACTCCACATTAAGTGACAAAGCAGGCAGAATGCTTTTGGAAGGTAGCTACCTATTTCTGTACACTTCCAGGCACCATGCAAGTTAGTAAGAAATTACTGGCTGTGAGCTATTTGGGCAATCCAGGTTTCCCCATGCCACAGCCCTTGAACACAGCTGGTGACCCAGTATCCACTTCAGCTACTAACACCTCTGATTCCCCACAGGCAGGTTCTACCCCTGCTTATGCACACATTTTAACCAGCTGGGAAAAACCATGTAGTGTGTCACTGGAGCAAGAAAGACAGATGCTGTCCTGCACAAGACTTCAGCTTAGCAGGTCTGTGACACCCAGAAATGACTGCAGGCTTTCACACGTTTCACATCCACACTTCTGGTTAATGGATTCACCAGAGATCTCTATTTAATTAAAGAAACCTGCATGTCCTAATCTCAGCAGTGTGAACAGGATGGGTCATTGTTCTAGTAAAGATCTTTTAGCTAGAGAAAACACTGCTCCATTGAAATTTACAGAAAGACTTTTGCTGGCTGGAGTCAGTAGTTGAGAGAAAGATTTATCAGCAGACCGATACAGCTGAAAACCCAAGGCTGAGTAGCCCATGCCCTCTAAATATGACCTGATAAAAAGAGACAGTAGAAGCCTCAAAAACTGCCTTGAAAAGCCAAATGCTGCCTTCTAGTCCCGTTTCCTCTCATGAGAGGACCAAATGCACACACCACTGTCCTGCCATGACTCCAGCCTTAAGCACTGAATGACTGGTTCTTCCAGCACGGCTTCTCCATCCCCTCTTCCCCAGCCCTGCCCCTGTAAAGCAACTCCTAAAAAATTCACCTCTACATGTATTTCTGTTCAACAGCCTGACTACAAACACACATCAGCTTGGTAGTGGAAAATCCTGGAGGTTTATCTCTGAAAGGAATGGAGTTGAATGCTTATGCAAGGAAAGGAATCATCTCTCATCTTTTCTCCTACTGTTGTTTTAGCATTTAATTAAATCAGCATTTAATTTAAAATCAGAAATTGAAGATGATGATGGGACCCTCAGTTAAAGGAAAGCTGAGGAACTTTCAGCACTGCAGGTTTTTAAGCCAGCTTTGAATAGGAACCAACATAAATCAAAGGAGTGAGAGGTGCCTTTGTTTTTGTGAAGCATCAAGGACAGTTACTGATGGTTACAGAAACCTCACACCTGCACTCCTAGGAATAGGCTGTGTTTTGCTGTGGTTAAGCTTTTGAGAACCGCCCTGTAACTGATCAGGAATGTACTTTCAGGCCCTAATAATATGAAAATTATGTCTGTAAAAGTAACATAACAAATTCCAAAATTGGTTCACTGACTCCAGAGAAAGTACACTCCATTTATAACTGTCCTTCTTCTATAAATCATTCCTGCAAACTCTACTGCTGCCTTTTTTCCTTTTATTTGTTCCTTGAATATGACTACTGGTAATATTTCTGCAAGCCAGTCTGGAAAAAAATCAAAAAAGCTTAAAAATCTGACTGTACCTTAAAAGATTTAACTCTTAGGAATAATGAATACCTATACAGCAATAATACTACAGCAAAGAAACCTTTTAAAACAACTATAACATTACTTCTGCAGCCCCTCAGAAGCAAAGCCAGCTGTGTGAGACTGCTACAGTAAGTGCCAAATGGGATTTTTTTAATAAGGTGAACACCTGCCCATTAAGAATAAAATGGAAACTAAAAAACTTATTTAATGCAAGCTACCCACAGATATCAATTGGCAGTAACAGTTTTTAAAAAGAGCCAAATATAAACCAGTAACCTAGAACAGAAGGTTCTTTAAGAATATTAAATATTACTCACATTGAACACTCTAACATCTTTCCTACTTCTTATTTCTTCAACAAGATCCAGTGGCTTTCCCTTAGGTATTGGAATAGTTCCAAGCACCACAGTCCCCGAGCCAGCCAGCGTTTGACGAACAGCTTGAATGAAAGCCTGGCTGAAGAGTTCCATTTTACCAATCTCATCTATGACACAAATTCTTTTCTCTGTGTCACCATCCTGATTTACCTGCGGAAAAGTGCATCAAGAGACTGTAAACAGCAAAACTTAGAACCAAGCAACAGAAGTAATCTCTATGCTGACAAAAGAAACACCTCCAAAACAAACAAATTAAACTGTAATACTGAGGAAAGTGGGAAGTCAAAGCTACTGCTGGTAAATGACAGACTTAAAAATCTGTAATTACTTTTTTAGGACGGATTTTCAGAAGGATGGAAAAAAACATACAGTATAACACCAACTACAGTAGGAAATATCCATAATATCAGATTTCCTTTGAAGCAAAATTCTCACAATGGTCCCACATATGAGCTACTTGACAACTAAGAACTGCACTTTGCCTACAAGCAGCTCTCAATCATTCTGAGGGTCAGCAATTTTTAAAAACTCTACTCTTCCCATTAAATTATGCATTTAGTGATTACATTTAATTATGTGATCAGTAGTCACACAAAACAGGTATCTAAAAAAGGAAGACCTCCATTAAATCTAGATTTGGAAGTCTCTCCTCTTGTAGTTGGGCTGATGGAGCATTTCACTCAGAGCTACTGGCTGTCCTCAAAGCTGTCTGGATAACAACTAGGTTTTCTGCAAGCCTCTCTCACATTAGAACAGATACATATTGAGATATACCTTATTCTATAGCCCTAGCCACTGGATAGTAGGAGAGACACAGTTAACCACATTTGTTTGTTTTTTTCATGAAGCGAATGCTGTGCCAAACAGTGCTGTGCTGCAGGTGGTTGGAGCAGCAGGGAAGTCCAGGAGAAAACAAGGGTAATTGTCACTGAGGAAAAGGCAGCTCACAAAGCAGAGGAGCTCTTCAACTGCACTGCCTACCCTATTTTGGCAAAAGTGACTAGGCTGTACTCCATTATTTACAGAAATGAGGAGAAAATCAACTCAATTCAAAACCAATATAAGTCCATGAATATGTACCAATACAAGTCATATTACACAGAAACTGAAGAAAAGAGAAAAAATAGCAAAACATCTCCCCTTGTGAAGGCAAATTATTTGCTTCTGGGAAAGTGAAAGAACTGTATAACATGCATCCTAAAATCCTTTCAAGCTAAGTCCCTACTGAGTAGCTGTTTTATCTAAAAATCCTTTCATAGATCAGTGAGCCAAAAAGCCAATACTAGTCACTAGGTCACATATTGAGGAAGAGAGCATTTTGTTTTGAAAAAAAAACTGAGAAAATTATCAGTCCTGCCTGATAAAGTTTGCAGAACCCCAGAGATCTTCCATTGCAGGATCTTTCCCATTCTCACTGGAGTGAACAAAGCCGTAAGACGTGAATTTGTCCTCAAGTCTAAATGGGCATGTGCACATTCTGCGCTGCTCTCTCATCAAACCAGAGCATACCTATGACTCTCCTGCTCTCAGTCTTCATTTGTCTCTCCTTGTTTCAGTTCTCTGATCTTCCTCACTCTCCTCTTCCCTTTTGGGCCATCTTCATGTGTGACCACATTCCCACAAAACAGATAAACAGCATTTCCTATGAGCACAGGCACATGCACTGTGTGACTCTGCTGGGCCCAGTTCTTCTCTTCACCTTCTTGTACTTGCAGAAAGCTATGTAAGTAATGGAAAAAATTCAACACTGCTAACACTTTTCTAGGAAGATCTCTCCTGGATTTCAGTGGTAAAAGGATTTCAAGTACACCACTGGCCTAATTAAGTATTTTTAATGAACTATCTATTTGCTAACATCATAAATACAGTTACAGTAAAATTTAACATATAAAAATTGTCCCTGTATTATTTTCCCTCTCCCTTGCCTCAACATCCCTGCTTTCCTACTCTCAGACTTCAATGTTCTTTGACAAAAACAAGATCTCATTTTTGCTCTTTGCACCTCTTTGGGATTTTTTGTTTTAAGTTCACCAAAAAATCCCTTCTTCTTGTCCCCTTGAGCATTGGCAGTGTAGAAAAATCACAACAGGATTTTTTTAGTAGTACAGTTCAGCAGCTGCTGCACACTGTTTTCGGTATGTTATTGCCAAAATCAAATCTGTTCTTGTTTAATTTTGGAGAGGGGAAAGGTTGGAGTGAGAGAGAGGAAGGAGAAGAGAGAAAGCAGTGACACAATATTAGCAAAAGGATTGTGTGGGAAGTCTTGTCACAGCCAGAGCACTCCCTGTGCAGCAGGCTAAATCCCCAATAATCAGGCTGGTATTATCAGTCTGCAGGTATTTATACAATGGTAATCAAAAAACACTCACTGGATTCAAGAAACAAATGCTTCAACTGTAAGAAGACAGGAATCAGAGGAAGAGGGGAAAGAAAGTCTGTAAGGAGGAGCAGCAGCAAAATCCTTTTCCTTAGACCCACTGATTCCATCCAGTTCTCTGTGGTAAGCCACTTTGTGTATTTCCAGTATGAGACAGTGACATAGGAAGAAATTTCCTACCTGCTGGCTCTTCAGATCAAGGAGGTCCTGTTCACAGGACTACAAGCTCTCCAACACCATAATAATGACAAGAGAACAAGCCAGATTCCTCCAGCTTCCTGACCCCAAAGTCAATCAGTACTAGCAATACCCAAGAAACAGGCCATTAATTACTATCAAAAACTAAGCTCTGTAGAAGGGCCTTCAAATAACACTGAAGCATACATTTACCAGCAGCTTTCATGGAATACTCACATTTCTCAGCATAGGTAGAACCAACTGCTCAAATGAGACAAGGTCTACAACATATTGTCCAACCCGGTATTCGCGTCTTGAAGCAGAAGAGCCAGAACTGGGACTGAAAAAGAGATAATTAATTCCTTCAAAGTAATGAGTTCAGTGAGAATTAATTGCAGTCAAGTGAGTTTATAAGAAGTTATCCAAATAAATCAAATCCCCTTAACTTCTTCTTAAAAAGGGAAAGAAATTCTAAACCACACAGTAAGTCATACTGCAGATAGCTTGTTGTCAGATAATAAATATGCATCCTTCACAACTATGCAAACTCAAATTTCAACAGTGTATTGAAGGACAATGGCATTTAAAAGTCAGCAGGTATATTTACACTGAAATCAAAACTCTTGTCTGCAGTTCAGATCTTTGAATTTTGTAATGTGACACTACAAACAGCATCATAGCAGTATCATCTCAGTATGGGCTACAAAACCCTTAATCTTGGAAAAATACTAACTTTGCATGTGCTGTACCACAGTGTGCTAGCTGCTCTCCCATTAGAAGAGTGAAAATTATTTTAACATCAGCTCTGCGTGAATGAAGTGCTAAGGTCACACTGGACATAAACTAAGTTTTGCACTAAGTATGAAAATCTAAGTCTAGTGAATCGGGCGAGACTGTGAGGCACTTTGCGCTTCAGAGCCCCCCCCCTCTGGGGCTCTGAAACCCTTTTTTTCTTAAAATTCACAGGTAAGTTTTGCACACCAGACAAATGTTCTTTAAAACAATCCTATATGCAATTTCCCTTTTAATTTTCCCCTTCTGTTTCCATAAATCAGCTAGTGGAAACACAAAAATCTTCCTCCCTGCCCACAATAAGCTACTTAGCTGCATCCCAAAGGGACTTGGCCTCACAGCACTAGGCACAGCTCAGTAGTGCCTTCTCTATCTGGTATAAAATAGCCAGCAAGACAAAACACCCCTGCCCAGCACATTTTCAATACTTCACTGTGCAACAGAGACACTGCCTACATATACTATACAGATATCAGCCAGGACACAAAAACCAAGCAAAGAACTTGACCACAAAAGCCATGTGTGCTGGAAATCACCTTCTGGAGGAGCATTTAGCATGCCAAAGGACTGGAACAGACACATAAAACAATAAGCTGCTTACAGTTATTAAAACTTTAGTACCTGACTCTAGATAAAGGTCCTCGGTTTCCAGACAGAGTGACAACATCAAATCCTGTTCTCCTGCCACCTTCTCTAACTTCCTGTGTGTAAAATCCATCAATGGGAACACCTGAGGATTTTAGAGCTTGAGTGACTTTCTGGATCAAAGTAGTCTTTCCAACCCCTAAAAATAAAGAAGGGGAAAAAAAGCACACAGCATTAATCTTCTTCTGCACTAAAAGCCCATTTTTTTAAAAGCTGCAGTAATGATTCAGTTCAGCGGGAACATTGATTACTTTTGAAGGTTGCAAATTACTTTTTCTACATGGTAGGAAAGAACAGAAGCACCTTTTAAAGTTCATCCTGTACTGACACTATAAAGTTTCTCAACAGAATGGTACAAATATCCCAGGCTACCAATGAATTTGCTAGCTTAGATGATGCATGAGCAGGCCACAAAACTTAGCACAAGGCAAGGTGATACAAAACTGATATCCAAGCTTGCCGGAAGACTGACTGATGAATCTCCCTTTCTACCACTGATATTCAGTACTTTTAAGGTCAGAGCTAAATTCACCCTGTTTTTAGATCAAAACGTCAAAGTTCACTGCTATTACCAGATGCCTAAACTGGCATGAATGACACACTTCTTCCACTGATGTCCTAGAAACCAGAATGACACTCAATGTCCCTCAGATACCAAGTCCTTACAAAGTTCCAACAACTGAAGAATGTTTCTTCTGATAACTGAATCAAGGGACATTTTGTCTAGGTACAGAGAAAAGCTTGTTTATTGTGAGACCAGTGAAGCCATGTATCAGGAGGCCCAGAGAGGCTGTGCAATCTTCACATACTTTAATGTCTTCAAGACATGACTGGATAAAGCCTTAAGCAACGTGGTCTGGCCTCATAGCTGATACTCCTTTAAACCTCAAGCCCATTGGTACATGAATTATCTTCTGATTCTATAATTAATTTTCTTACTCTAAGACAGGTCCTTAAAACCCTCACCACCTGATATCTCCTCACAGTTTGATGCACCTTTTACAATGTGAACACTGGCCATGTTCCAGACATCCCCCTGTGCCACTGTACAAGTATATCTCTCAGCGATCACCTTTATTGCTTCTCACAAAATTTAGTGTTATCAATTCATTTTTAATCACTGCTCTAAAAAATTCAGATGATAGAAAATAATCCTGCAGAATAAACCTTCCAGTTCCTGAAGGTGAGGGACAAAGAGATGCCTAAATGTGAGATGCCTAAAGATGCCCATGGAAATAATTTCAACATGCACACACCAAACTTCTAACTTAGACTTTAAGCAGATTTAGGAACTGTTTTCCCAATAGTCAATACTAATGACAAAATACTCTGTAGCTTCAAAAGCATTTAGTCAAATGCTTAAACAAACTTTCCAAATTTGAAGAAGGGGGCTTCCTGGAAGTTGAATAACAAAAAAGTGCCAAATGTGGCACCTTCAGTATCTAACATCTTTTCAAGGCCTTGTAGCCTGTAAGTGAATTTATACTAATTTTGCTAAGTGGATTTGCTATCTCTGTTTACATTCATGCAGTAAACTGCCAAACAAGCTAGAGTAATTCAAACTAAGTTTAAGAAAGCTTGAAGTTAGACATTTAGCTCATCAAAACAGTACATCAAATTTCAGATAAATGAAGAAAGATAAGACCTAAGCAGTCCTAACCTGTGCATCTCCTGAAAGGTTGCCTTTATTCAAGTGGTTGGAAAACCACTGTGAAGTGGGTGGAATGTATTCCTATCTCAGCCTAACAGCAGCATTTCAAATTAATTCCAGTCAAGACAGGCATCTGCAAGAGGTTCACAAGAAGGAGAATTAGGCCCACTGCTTTACTCTCACACCACAAAGGAAAGCAATGCAATCATAATAACTGGGTAATGTCTTTATCAACTGCAGAGTCTGACCCTCATACTATGTCCCACTCAGCCTCCACAATAATCAGATTCCCTTACCATGACAAATTACTCCACTGCTTCAATCAAGGCCTGCCCATCCAGTTATTACCTACACCTGCACTTCACTGAGGCTGGAAGTGCTAAATCACTACAATTAACTTACGGGAAAGATGAGCCCTAAGAAATTATTTATCTTTATCGCTGCAGTTTATATTGTAGCAGGATTAGTTGTCCAGGAAGTGTTTGGGTTTTTTTTTTCTCCCCCAACACTTAAGTCCAGGGCAGAAGCACCAGGAAAAGTTCATGCTTTGGAGGACTGGATGGAGAGGTAAAGTGGCATTTCACCTGGAACAAACAAAGTAGTGCAACAGCTCTGACCTCGATACGAGGGGGAGAAGCTCTGGGATCTCAGCCGGGCCCAGCTGCAGCTGGAGGCGCTCCCGGGGCTTCCTTCGAGCCCGGGGCCCGGCAGCAGCTGCCTTCCTCTGGCTCTAAGCGCCTCACGGGCCGGGCCGGGCCGGGCCGGGCCGGGCCGGGCCGGGCCAAGCCAGGCTAGGCCAGGCCGTATCTCAGGGCATCCCCTCGGCCGCGCAACCGCCCCTGCCCGGCTCCCCGGCCTCCTCCCGCCCCCATTACCTGGGGGTCCCGTAAGAAACACGTGCTTGGACATGACGGGGCCGCGCTCCGCCCCCGGCCCGCTCCCACTCCCGCTCCGCCCCCGGCACGGCCCCGCTCCCGCTCCTTCCCGAGCGGGCCCTGCCCCCCGAGGCCTCGGGCGCGGCGGGCCCTGCCCGGCCTGAGGCCGCCTCGGAGGCGGGGCCAGGCGGAGACTGCTGCCGTGGTGTTTACCAGAGGATGGACCCGTCTTAAGGTTAGGGAAGAGGGATGAGAAGCGATTGGTTTCCTAGTTGAGGGCCAGCGTCTTTTTTTATCCAGTTAGCTTAACCTGTCATATGTCTGAGTATGTTAATACAATAATAGAATGTTAAAGTGTGGGAATAGAGCTTAAAGATCAGTCCCAAGCCTGCGACAGGGACACCTCCCACTAGACCAGGTTGCTCAAGGGCTCATCCAGCCTGGCCCTGAACACTGCCAGAGCTGGGACATCCACAGCCATCCTGAGCAACCTGTTCCAGTGACTCACCACCCTCACAGTGAAACAATTCTTTCTAATATCAAACCTAAACTTGTTTTAAACTTGTTCAGTTGATACCTATTACTCCTTGTCCTTATCACTACGTTCCTGACGAAAGTCCCTCTCTGGCATCACTGTATCCCCCTTCAGATCCTGGAAGGTTGCTGAAGGTCTCCACACAAATTTCTCCAGGCTGAGCAGACAACCTTTTCAGCCTGCCTCAACAGGGAAGATGCTCCAGTCACTTTACTAACTTTGTGGCCTCTTCTGGACTTTCTCCAACACTTCTATGTTCTTATGGTGGGGACACCAGAACTGTACACAGTTCTCCAGATGGAGTCTACAAATGCAGAGATATAATAATAAACTCTCCCTAGAGCTTTTTACCTGTTTCAAGTAAGCAATGTATTCCAGGGTGTAGCAAACAAGCAAATTAAAAGATGGTTTGTCTGATACCTCGATGCAGAAAGCAAATGCAACTAAGGGGGTTGATATACAACCAGGGAATTGTTAAAAACCTAAGCAAATTGAGAAAGGTCTGGCAGATTTAACAAATATGCTGATAGACATCTGCATCCCAAAATGCCATATGCATGTGGCCTCCTTATTTGTTTAGACTTTCCTGATGGAGAGCAGTAAGGGAGCAAGGAAAAGGATTTTTGTCTTGAGGACTGTGATGCACAGGCTTCTGTCAGGGTAAAGTGATGCCTGGACACCAAGAAATACTGATTCCTGTCTGGCCATAAGCACCTAAATGGTTACCCAAAAATACTGGGCTATGGAAGGGATACATTCCAATTTCTGTTTGCCTCACTAGAACGGATCACTTCAGCCCATCTTTGTCAGGCTTTCATTTTCAGTAATTTCTCAAGGAGTTAAAGGTTATTCATCATTTTCATAAAGATAATGAGTATCCTTGTCACATCAATGTGATGAAATGTGCACATCAGCAGGCAGAGTGCACTTCACAGTAGATGGGTATTTACATAAATTGAATAAAATATTTTGGATGTTTACATCACACATGGTCACTCTTCATTGTGAAGATAGCATTGATTCATTCTTTTATATCTTAGAAGGAATGACTACACGTGTAACATGTTTTATGTTTAAATACTTAATTAAAAAAAAAAACTTGACAGCTCTGGCATGACTCTTGGAAGGTTGGAGGGTCAAGAAGACAGTTTCCCTTGTCATCTGAAATGAAAACTGCTTTTTCATAGTTTACATTCCAGTACTTTGTTCTGGTGGCTTTTTAGGATCAGTGGAATTGTGATGTTTACTTACAGCTTCTTGTGGGTGTTTGTCAGGCATCCTTAATATAAAGAGAGAACTGCAGAGAAGAACTGCATATTTGAATGGACTATTAACACAAGAACAACACTTGACAACTGGCCACTTCACCCTTGCCCCGAACTTCCTGTGCAGAGCTTACCATGATTGATTTTACAGGTAGGCTTTGTGTATAATTTTAAACTAAACCAGTCTGTTGGCTGGTCTCCCAGGCAGGCCACATAAAGAGACCCAGACAATGTTGTTTTGTTCCATGTGGAGTTTTACTAGGTTTTACAAATCAACCCTTTCTTTTTCAGAGGTGCGTGTGGAGAATTTTAAGGCTACCACTACTGTTTGACAGAACCCTTGTTTTCTGGTATTCTAAGAACTCTTTCATTCCATTTTCAGATTACAGGACTCTCAGAGTTATTTCACTGTGCAGTTAAGACCTTTCTCTTGCAAAGAGATGTGTAAGCAAAGTAGTTCCAGCACCAGGGCTTAAATTAATTAGAATTTCACTTTGGTTTCCATTGTAATTTCTACTATAAAATGTTTTCTCTTTCTGAATGGTCTGCCTAGGTTGAAGTCATTTAAAAGCATGAAAGCCATGAAGTAGTTATGCCAGTTGTGGTTTTGTAGTTTTGCTGTTAAGAGGACTTTATGTTTGCTACATTAACTGGAATTTTTATGCAGATTTTATCCAAGATTTACTATTTAAGTTTGTTCCCTTTGATATATTTATTCTATAATCAGTGGCTGCATAGAAGATGTAGGTTGTTCAAGAAGCACGAGTTGCAGGGCACAAGTTGCCTTCTCTGTAGCTGTGTGCTGGAACCAGCAGTGTTTGGAGTCAGCCTGTGTGCTTTCCTGATCCTGGGATTTTTGCATTCTTGCTTGGAGATGATTAGCTGAAATAAGTAGAAAGGGCACATACCCTAGCAGTGTAGATAACTCTAAAAAAAATAGGTAAGTGGGTTTTATTCCTTCCAGGATGAGGAGAGAAGAACCCAGCTTTTCCTCTTCCAGTAACTTAATTAGTAGTAATTTATTCCTAAAAAGGTCCCAGTTCAAAATATTTTCCTAACCAAGTGCCTATACTCGAGGGTGAGTAAAATTCAATTCATGCTGAATTAAATTGTGTGATTGGGCAAGGCCATGAAAGAAGTATTTACAAAAAGACCCCCTGTGCAGTTCCAGGGGCAGGCTGTGATTCTGGGTGATCTGTGGAGACCTTGGAAGGATCTGCCAATCATTGCTATGAACTGTTAGCTAAGCCTGGGGAAGCCTGCATTTATTGCTGAATGTTGACCAAAAAAAAAAAAATTGGATAGAGTCCTAGACCTTTATGTTGAATGGGCTAAAATTAATTAACTGCACATTTCCAGACCAGTGACTAGGAAAAGAGGCCATTTATGATATTTATGGTATTCCCTAGAGTAGAAGCTGGAAGGAATGAGAGTGTAATCTACCATCTCTGACCTGCTTCAGTAGGCAGGAGTTTACATTTCAGCACTCTGCCTCAAGGTAGGCACAGTACCTTGTTACAGTTTCAGCCCTTGGTTTATCTGGTGTTAGGTTTTGGACTTTTTCTCCTCACAGAAGAGAGAATGGTTAAGTTGGAACCCTTTTCTTTCTCTCTAATAGAACTTGTCTTCCTGATTCACAGTAGCTCAAGTTGGTACAGCATTTTGCTTGCATCAAGATAGGGAAGTATGCTTTAAAAAAAAATAACACTTTGTGTTAGAGAGTTCCTTATTCTTCCCTGCAGAGAATTCTCCTGCTCAGATAGAGGGTTTGGCTGTATACCACTGGCCATCTAATCATATTAGTGATGGTATTTCAGAGTTGACTTTCCTTTGGCCTGTGGAGCAATCATGGCATCAGCAGGTGTCTGAGAGAAAGCATTGAGCATCTACAGCCTGACCATCTTTAATCTTCAACTTCCCAGAGAGATAAGCCATTAGTTACATGCAGAGCTTCCTCTAGATGAAAACTGTGGTGCTCTTTCTATCCGAGATTTACCTATAGATCTTTTTATGTGTGGATCGTACAGTAGAAATCCTTTATGTTCTTTCCATCAATGGTTGTGTCTCCCAGAACAGATGAAATTCCTGAAAGGATTTCCTGAAAATAGAAATAAATAATAGAAATAAATATATCAGATGTTATAAATGAATGTATGGTTGTTGGGAGTGTTTATGAAATTGAATTTACTATTGTAAGCAACAGAGAGCAACCAACATTCAAAGAATGTAGTCCTCTGTCTTTCCCAGTACAGCATGTTGAGCCTTCTGGGCAATTGCAGACAGAGGGGAAAATGTAAAAAAATCCAGTAAGTTGCTGTACATTTTTTAAAATGTACATGTCTGAATGTAAGAAGAAGGCCCTTTTAATGAATTACGCAGCATAAAACAGGATCCTTATTAGGCAGGAGAGAAGTTGTGTAAAACTCAATCCATTGCACAAATCTGTAGGAAATCAGGTTTCATTGTTTCCATTCTCAATGAAACATTTTGCTGGTTTGCTCTTCTAGTCTCCCACCTCCTACTTCTTGAAAAAGGTAAGTCTCCCTAAAACTGCACGACACTTTGTATGGTATTCTTCCATTTTTACTAGAAATAGCAAGTTGCATTCACTTTGAAAAAAATGCAATTTGGTTTGTTATGGGATGATAAAACCAGGTTTACTGTGATAATGTTATTTTGACAGGGATACTGACCTGAAAATTTCAAATTTCAACTGAATTCTTTCATATGTCAATGGAATACTCTGTAATTAAGGGAGAACATTGCAAAAGTAAATTTAATTGTATTGCTAAATTTTTCATTGCTGTTTTTTAAGGTGTAACAGTTTTGTTAAGCAAATGTCATTCTCATGGTTGTTGATTTCAATAGGCAGGAACATAAGTGAATTTCTATACTACTTTGAGTGACAGTTGACAGAGTACAAACTGCTTTACTAAAGAGTGCATTAGGCAGTAGTTCCTACAAGACAGTTCAGAGACACCATAGGATGAAGTGAATTCAAAAAATCATGAGAAAGTGAAGCAAATAATCTCCCACTGGGGCTGAGAGAATACAAGGAAAAGCTAAGCCAATTTGACAAGCTGTAGATATATATGTATTTAGAAGAATATAATTTTCAGATTTCTACTCCTCAGAGATGCTCTTTTTTGGGTAACAGCTTTTATATCTAAAGGATGCGGTGGTGAGCCCTGCAGTACACTGATGGACAAGTGTAAGGATGTTTCAGGAAGGAAGGCCTTCATGTCTTTGTCACCTCTGTGGAAGAGGGCAAATTTGGAACGATCATGTAGGCTGTTAGTGGTTGCTGAGTCTGGTAGCTTGTGAGAGGAAAGTTTGCTCTAGCTCCACATTTCCTCATTCAGCCTGAAGTGAGACTGAGCACGTATTCCCAGCAGACACACAGCCACACACAGGGTACCCAGTACATACACAAGTGATTGTCCATGCAGATCAACACAACAGAAAGCACAGCATAAACAATAGCTGTGGATTCACCCTGTTCCCCTCCCTGGCTGATCAGTGTGAAAGCCCTTTAACAGAAAATGTGCACATTTTCTGTTACATACACTCTATGTATATTGTCCTGGCTTAGGAATGGCACTCCCCAATTCACTGCTCCCACTGAGACTCTCCAAACCACCCTGCTGCTCTCTCTCACTCCCTCATGTCCCCCTCACCTTCTCGCTGCAGCAGGATGGAGGTGAGGATTGGGGGCACAAAAGACAAAGGTCATGCACTGAGATAAGAACACTTTACTGGAAACAGCAGTGAGATAAGAAAATTAACAGTAACAGCAGCAATAACAAAAGAATGCAGAAGGAGAGAATGCTTCACATGCAGAAATGCTCACCACAGACCCCAGGACAATGAATAATATGGGAGAGCTTCCCCCACCACATTTTTTCAACAGGAAGGAACCTCTTCTCCCCAGAAGAACAGGAGAGTTCCTTTCCTGTGGCCAGCAATGAGGTAAGGTGGTATAGAATAACATCAGGGTCCTGGTCATGACCCCTCAACCATATCCCTCTTGGCTGCTGCAAAAATTAACCCTGTCCTGCCTAAAACCAGCAATATTTATATATTTATACACACACACACATATATACACACAGTATAGATTCATCCAGATCCATTTCATGCAACATGAACAGGACAGCCAGAGGATCAGGTCCAGCCAGCATGGGTTTATGAAAGGCAGGTCCTACTTGGCCAACCTGATCTACTCTTGTGAGCAGGTGACCCACCTATTGGATGGGGGAGAGGCTGTGGATGTTGTCTACCTAGGCTTCAGTAAAGCCTTTGATCCTGTCTTCCACAGCATTCTCATGGAGAAAGTGGCTTCCCATGGTGTGTGTAGATGGGTGTACTCTTTGGTGGGTGGAAGATTTGGCTGGATGGCCAGGTGGGGCTTGGTGTCTTCTCCCAGGCAACAAGTGATAGAACAGGAGGAAATTGCGTCAAGCTGCACTAAGGGAAGTTTACATTGCCTATTAGGAAAAATTTCTTCACAAAAAGAGTTGTCAAGCATTGGAGCAGACTGCCCAGGGAAGTGGTGGAGTCATCACATTCAAAAAACATGGTTATGGCATTGGAGGACATGTTTTAATGTGAACGTGGTGGTGGTGCTAGGTTGATGGTTGAACTTGACCTTAAATGTTTGTTCCAACCTTAACAATTCTGTGAATCTGTAATTTGCTATTCAGCTTTTCTTCTATTCTGAATAATTTAGCATCAGCTGCAATCTTTGTGACTTTGCTGTCTACTCTTCTCTGTATAATTTGTGATGAAGTTGATTAAAACAGCCTCTAGTGTGGGTGCAGAGGGACATATGGTGATGAACCTCATCATCATGAAAAATGTCCATTTGCCCCTACATTTTCTTTCTTGTATTTTATGCAATTGTTTTTCCATCGTAAGATTATTCCATGGCAGTTTGGCTCTTCAAAGGCCTTAGGTGAGTGGCCTTTCAAAGGCCTGGTGGAAACCCAAACAAACTTTTTCATTCAGATTATCTATTTCCATAAGTTCTAATAAAATCTAGGAGATCTGTGAAATATGACTGGTTTCTTGCCAAGATCAAACACCAAATTCCTGGAGTAAGTCTCCAGACATGGATATGTCAATAGATTAATTCTTGCAGACAATGAGGAAAAGTAAGTTATATGCCTGGTCTATCATCTTCAAGAATTTAATTTCTCAGACACTTAGTATCCCATTTGTTTTTTAAATTAGTTATTACTGTCAAAAGTTATTAAGTCTGAAAAAATGGAGAGACAGCATAACTACAAAAATTAATTGTCCTAAAATAGGAAGTTTCCAATTTTTCTAGCCTTATTCACACTAGTGATACCTTGAAATTACTTCAAATTAGATTTTATTGTCCAGTAAAATACTAATCAGCATAAATGAAGCTGTCAGAAAGCTACATAAAAAACTGCCATAAATAGTTATTCACTTTGGATTAAAGCTTTTGATCATTCAGGGTCAGCAGAGACCATTATGGATATGTACTCATATCTGTGTTATATCAGATGCCAGGAAATAGTACACATTTATTCTGTGTGAAGTCTAATGCATTGTGGTCATTTGAGGGTCCAAGGGGATGCTGAGGAATCTACCAACACATTTCAAAAAAATAGCCCAGTAGTTTATTACCTTCATTTAAAATTTGCATTTCTCTTTCTGGTAAGATTTTTCTGGCTTTGGATTTCAGCCAGTAAATCTTTTTATGTCTTTCCCTGTTCTAGAAACTGGACACCATTCTACTAATCTGATACTCTGTGTACTTATATTTGTGTTACTATCAAAATAATGTTTGTACATTTCTCTTGTTCCATCCTCTTCCTCACCTGTGGTGTTAAAAAGGACATCCTGTACCCCTGCACTTATTATAACATTTTCCCAAGAAAATTAAGCCTCCAATAGTTACTTTTCTATTTCTTCTCTTTCTACCAAGAAAAGAACATTGTAAAGAAATTTGCTTGCTGAATAAATTCCTCCTAGTGCCACCTATGTTTTTTGCTCTGCCACAAAGAGGAAAGTCACAGAGAGTAAACAAACAGTCTCTCCTGTGCTAAAATCTATACAAGCTCTGGCATGGCTTTCAATCATGTATTGCTTGATGTGAAAAAACAAAACCCTATTTCAGCATTAGCAGTTAATGGTATTGACGTTCTGAATAGCCAATTCAGCTCAATATTACTGGGAAAAATGTAATTTGAGCAATCAGATGGATGAAATTCATTTTTTTAAATGATAAAACCATCTTCTTGGTTATAATTTTCTTTAGTTACCATTTTTTTATCATGTGTTTTTTAGCGTAGCTGCATTTGTCATGTTACTGGTAATGTAGTTATCTTTAATTTCTCCTATAAACCCTTGTAGAGGGCTGTGTATAATTCTGTTTGTGTCATTACGAATTCTGATTCATCAGTTTAGATTGTTGTTCTGAAGTCTTGGTTGCTGGAAACAGTGATTTTCCTCCTTGCCAGGAACTGATGATTTGTTTTCTTCCCAGAAGAAAAGCTTGTTATTTACTGTTCATAATATGTGATTTGTCTGCCTGACTGATATTTGGAGTCCATTTGTAGCTTAGATGTTTTTCAAGTAAAAATTTTTCATGAGTGAAGCAAGTGGATCAACACCAAGTGAGTAGATTTAGCAATGCAATGCATTTCACATTTAAAATGTAATAAAAAGTGGATCTCTGCCTCATGACCTTGTGTCAGAGGTTGGCCCTCATTCTGCAAGCCCTCAGGTTTGTATTCAGCCTTGCCACTGTAATGTGTTCATGAACCAGCAATGTCCTGTTCCCAGGGGTGGTGGAAGGCTCCTTCCTTTTAATTTAATTTGATAATACCTTCTTTTGTGCTAGGAAACTTCTCTCCATTTATTATTTTTGCTTTTCCATAAGGGAGGAAATCAGTGTTAACCTTAAATTAAGTCTAGTTGTTGGAAATTAAATTTTGGAAAGAAACATCTAAAGATCACCTCAGCATTTTGGTGTCAAAAGGAGAGCTGACTGATCTGACTTGTTGAGTTAATGGGAGATTATGTGACAAAAGTACTTTTCTTAATTAGGGAGATCATGAGAGGAAGAAAACAAGGATGTGAGGGGAAACAGTTAAGGCTCATTAAGATACTCTTTTTCCCCTCAGTCATAAGTCTCTTTACCAACAAATGAAAACATAGATCTAGAGTTGTGCTGAATGAATAGCAAGAACCATTCTTTCTGTGTTCTTTTCCTGAGTTCCCAACTTGAACTGAAGGGCAGCACCTTTATAGGTAGGTAGGTAGGTAGGGTAGGTAGGTTGGTAGGTTGGTTGGTTGGTTGGTTGGTGTGGTGGTGCATAATTTTCATATTACCTTTTTTTTTTCTTCTTCTTTCTTTTCAGGACTCATTGGAAGTCTTGAGTTTGCTTCTATTATCTCTATGGGCAGTCCTGTTCTTTTCCACCTTTCTGGGAAAAAACAGCTTATGTAAGGAAGGATGATGGGACCAAGACACAAATTGAGTTAAAGAGGGTAGTTGAACCTAGTGAGAATTATCCAAGTGCATTTAAAATACAAATGTTATTCTAAAAATGTTTTTTGTTCATGTTATTTAACTTCAAATCTTTCTTGTTTTACATTGGGTAGCATTAAAAAGCTAGCAGTTACCAACTTTTTTATGTAATTTACCTGGGAACAGCACTGTCAAGTTCAGCTTAATGGTTGCTAATGTTTTAGAGAGCCTGTATGAGTATACATTGAGAGAAACTGAGGGAGAGCCAAAAGGCCCAATGGGGATTTAAAAGCAAGTTGGATGACTGATACCATGATATATTTTGGAACTTACTCTGTTAGTTTCAGCATCCTGACTAGAACATGATTTTGATTATTTATGTTCTGTTTCTTCAAATTCCCCACTATGTTTTGTGCTTAACTGTTGTGGCACTTAGCATTGCCTGTTCTAATCCATTTTGTTTGGGATGTGGCAATTCTTATAGCACATTTTCCTCCAGAAGTGTAAACAGCTTTTCCCACTGTAAGTTAGCAGAAGAGAGGACACTTTTTCCCGTGGTATGCACAAAGCCCATAAATGAATCCTTCTGGATGATAGATTCTCCATAAGTGTGACATGATCATCACAACTGCTATAAAAACCTGAATGCTGCTTGGAGAGTCTCAAATATACTTCTGACACTCTTTCCTTGCTGGCAGTGCTAGTTCTTCAGTGCTTTTCCTGCTGTTTAATCCTAATGTTTTTTATTTTATTTAAAGTAAATAAACTGAAAATCCTGGCTCCCACAAGTAACAATTCTTCAACACAAACTGGTCCCAGCACCTTTTACAGTAGGTGCTATTAGCTATTATCATACCTGTATCGATCAAAGCAGCATACAAAGAATATATCACTATTTAAACTAATTTACATCTTAAGTTTGGCATATAATTCCTCAAGGGATGGAATGACATTTAAGCATCATGCCTAGTGAGCAGCAATACTAAATGTTCTCTGAGAATATCAGTCACTGAAATCTCAAGTTATCATGATCAATAGTAAGCCAAGTTCTGGCAAATAGCTAAGTCCTATGGGAAGTGCTAGTAGTGCACAGACACTGACACACACACACACACACACATATATATATCCTGGATGTTGTCACTTTACTAAGTTATGTTGTCTCTTGATTCCTATTGCCCTCTTCTGCATTTTTTTAACTTTTATTCTTGGGGATTTTTTTTTGTTGTTCCTTCCTGCCTCATAATTAATGCTGCTGTGAAGTCATTCCTTCCTGGCATCTACAATCCAAACAAAAGATGGGCTTTACCTTACACTCAAGCTTCCTGCATCAAGGGCTGGAAACTGGGTGATTGCAGTTACCTGCCATCAGTGTGAGATAGCAGGTTTGCTGCTGCCCCTGAGCTTGCAGGTCTGAGCCCCTTTGTCCTCCAAACAGGCTGATAGGGTTTCTGGCCTCGGAAGGAAGGAGCTCTTTAGACTACAGGAGTGCTCCCTCCCCTTCTACCTGTACTTGCTCAGATCTTGTGGTCCACTGACCTCAGCAAATGAAATGGTGTTCAGGTCCATTCCTATTATGTCATCTATGATTTCTGTTTCCATTGTTTTCTTCCTAAGTTTTGTTCAGAACTCTGGCTGGAGGCAAAATCAGATGGTCAGATAATTGTGGATATTATTTGGGGCTTATCAATGTATGTTCTTTCTGCTTTTCTTTCAAGTGCTATTCATTATACAATCCTTTGTATTTTACAGTGCTTTCCTTTGAAGTTCTAGATGTGGTTTACGCAGATTAATCTAATTGAGGTGAGCCTGGTCTGGTGGAACAGGTAGAAAATCGACACTACAGTTTTACAGATAGTAATAGAATAGCATAGTTACACAGCCTGGGACATAAACCAGTTTTTAGTCATGTGCTTTTTTACTGTAGGGCTGATAGCAGAGTCTTTGTGGTCTCTTAGGAAAGAGATGTCATGATTAACTTGGCTGCTGCCATTATCTTGCCTCAGTTTCAAATAGAACAATTTAGTGTCTTCAATGGTCTTGTGATGATTTGTTGTAATTGTCACAGTTCTCAGGTTTCCTGGTTGTTACATAGTTCTTAAATAGGCTACTTCTATTATGCACTTCATACCCAAGAAGGGATTGCATGTCTGAAAGCTTATTCGAGTTTTTCAAAAAAGCTGTATCTCTTATCTAATAAAATAAGTTACATTGACCTACAAGCTTTGTCTTGTCCTTAGCTGTAGAATTCTTTTTGTATTTTGTGTTCCTTGAATGCTGAAGAAGGAGTCTCAAACCGGGCCACAAAGTTTCTATTAAATGCACACTGATGAAAGACATGTTTGTAGTCAGAATGTGGCAGCTGGTTTTAAGTTTCAGACTGAAGTTGTGTTGAGAGGACAAGGTAAGGCAGTTTTTCTGGTGATAAAGATAGTATCTTTTTATCCTGTCTAGTCTCCAGTTACACTGACTTTGGACCTCTCATAAGTAGCCAATTCAGGGGGTAAAAAGGAAAGATAAGAAAAACAAAATAAAAAGTAAGCAGTCTTCTTGTTCCTGCAGTCTATAAGCTGGTGATAGATGAACCTTTAGGGATTTAAAATTCACTCCAAATGAGCATCCAGCACTTCAGATTGTTATCAGATGAACCAGTCAAATCTAGAGAAGTCTTACATAGGTTTACTATTCTGCACTGTTAAAATGAAAGAACATGAGAATAAATTTCTTAATAACATCTCACCATTTGTTGTATCAGAACAAAAATTGGAAGCTGTCTGAATCTGAGCTGCATCTTACTTTAGAGTGACAGAGAAAAACTAGAGATTTCCTGGTTATTTTAATTAGTTTGTTCTTTCCCACTAAATATGTTGGCTTGGACAAAAATCCAAAATTTAAATACCTGACTGTGTTCATATGTGCACAGATGTGTGTGCTTCTGTCAAATATACCTTATTTATCCACACATCTATGTTATAAAAGAATTCTCAGAGACAAAATAACAAGTATTTTCAGTATATTCTTATTTCCACTTGTGCATAAAGATCAGCCAAAGGTTAACACTGCAACCATTTTGCAGCTATTTGCAGAACATGAATTATTTCTTCTCACTTCAATGTGTCATTGTAATTAATTTACATTGGAGAATAACATTCCATTTTTAATTTAACTAGTTCAATTTAATTCTGAGTCCTTGTTAGAACATAGCTAAAACAATGACCGCATCTTATGAAAATATATAACAAGAAAATAACATCTGCTGCACTATGCTGGCAAACACCAAGGCTAATGAATGGTTGTCAGCATCAAAACAGATGTCTGTTTACAGTTTAAAAAATATTCTTTACCAGTCTAA
The DNA here is from genome assembly GCF_001522545.3 of Parus major. Taxonomy (NCBI): domain Eukaryota; kingdom Metazoa; phylum Chordata; class Aves; order Passeriformes; family Paridae; genus Parus; species Parus major. Next base: position 43,151,652 of record NC_031770.1, on the reverse strand, counting down.
GTAAATCCCCAAATTAATTTAACTCTTGTTTGCAGTGTGTGGCTCAAGTTGCTTTTCTATGGTGAATCATGATGAAAATATTGGTAGATTGAAAGGTCTCTGCTCCCCTTAAGAAGTCTGACTTCAATGTGACATCCTATTTGGCGTGTGGAATCCATAAAAACAGTTTGATTTGATGAGGATTATCTTGTCAGTAGGAGAAGACTTTCCTAATATGCTGAATACAATTATCTTCATAGGGGTATTACTGCTCAAAATGCTGGAGGGTTTTCCTTGAAGTGGAAAAGGAACATTTAAGGGAAAGAACACAGATAGCTATATCATGTAATTGAGTGAAATAAAATGGAAACAACTTCAGTGCTGTCCACTCTATATGTCATATTCTTAGCAGTTCTCAGCATGTAGACCTTGGATCTTCTTAGATCTACCCCACTTCCCGATGTGAACAATGTAAACACCGACACTCAAAACAACGAACAAACTGCACTCAACATCCATAGGCCACTCTTCCATTTCTCTCTCCTCACTCAAGTCATATTAAATTCAGTCCCTTCTTTTTCCTGGGATAATGAGTTATTTTAAATCTTTCTTGGTTATCCAGGTCAGTATAAGGAAAGCTCATTTTGTAATGAGGAGTCTTATTTTTTCATCTGAGATATTCATTGTACAGAGTCAGAGGTTTGCAGGTCAGGATGGAGGTACTGGTGCAGATTCTAAATTATTTCCTTGAATGTATAGCGTTTTTTTTAACCTTGTAACAGTGTCTCTACTTTGTCAAGTTTCATGGCTCTAAGTTCACTTTCACGCTAATGTGAGCATTAGACGATATATTTTGACCACTTTTTTCCATAATGGTGACACTAATGCTTGAATAACTTCATCATGACGTTATTCTTTTTCCTTGTTACTTTTTCTTCAAAGCAAACAGCATTTAAGAAGATTAATTGGTTTTTGAGAATGAGTCAACAAATTACATGTTGTGTTTTATCTTTATCATACACAGAAAATTACTGCTACAGTGTGTCAGTAATTCACAATGACATATAAATTGGACTGAATCCAGCAGAGATCACAGCATGGCGAACACTGCTCATTATTCAATTTACTTTTATGGACATCAAGAGGAATTAAAAAGGAGTCTGTAGGTGTTACTGAGGCTTTTGCTGTTTTGCCAGAATAATCCCTAAGTATTGCACATACTTAAACAGCTGCAGAGGTTATGAGTAGTGCACAAGCACAATGCCACTTAATGTAAGCAGTCTTTCACCACTTGCACTGTTAAAACTTGCTGGATTGCTGTATTATTCTTACTGAAAGATGCAATCTTTAATTTTGTACCTGAAGTTTTAGATGTATCTTCCTGTTTGTTGTAGGTATTGACTTGCTCATCATAAAGGTTCCTCAGTAAGGTACTGAACCCAAAAACATGCAATAAAACCCATGGGAACAACTTTCCAAATGATTTTCTTTCTTCACAAAGCAACTTTTTCTGAGCTACTTACTACTTCAAAACTATGGATTTGGGTTTTTTTTTAATCATCTCGTCTTAGTTTCTAACAAGCGTGAGGCACCGATTATCGTGTAGAAACCACTGAACTCTGACTTCTTATTCCTTTGATGATTCTTATGTTGAATTGCTTCTCTCAGCCAAGAGTAGATGCAAGGCAAGGAGAGGACAGGGTACAAGGAGAGAATTTCCTGTGCTTAGAAATTTAAAAAGCCGTGAATTATGGCGTATCCCACAATTGCGGTTTATGGTGCACTGGATGTATGTGGAATTCTGGAATAATTACAGTGTGTGAAAAGTTGGTTTCTTTGCTTTCTCTTTGTTCTTCTTTTCACACAGAATCAGTTTTAAAATTGCTTCCTTCTCTTATGCCTGGTAATAGACTATGCATTTTACAGCATCATTAAAACCAAAAATAAGAGACAGAATACAGCCTCTGGAGAGAAACTGAACAGAAAGTTTGTCTGTGTTCTGACAGAATGGCAGGAAATCATCTTCTATACCTTGCCTTTTATTCATGTAGAATTGTAAGAACCTCTCTTCTGTATATTTTGTCCTGTGAGATGGAGGGGCAGATTTAGGCAGAGAACCTCCAAGATTGTATCCCAACTTCTGTCTCTCCTTGCCGTTGCCAGTCTGACACACTTAGGGCACTTAGGGTCAAACAGTAGGGATCACCTCAGCTGTAGTGCTACCTCTTACTCTGCATTGAAGCCCCACCAGTGTAGGAGCGTGTTGAACGTGAACATACACTGGAGTGCCTAGGAAAACTGGAAAGCAGTGAGTCACCAGGAACTACAGTATTTGTCCAGTTTCGGAGGATCATGATAACTGGCTGAGTTGTTAACAAAATGTCTAGAACTGTCTAGAAAAGAGAGTGTTGTTCTTGACTCTGGAGAAGAATTATTTAAGAGGCGTGTAAGGAAAATAATTATCTGGAGAAAAGCAGCCTTTACAAAAATAATCCGTTTGAAACATTCAAATTGAGGGGAATGCAAATCAGAAACTTTTTGTTCAGGGTAATCAGTTTCTTTCTTTCTACTCCTCCAGTCTTCTTCATGTGCTGCAGAATATAGTTTGAAAGAGAGGACTGGTGGCAAGATACACTTAAAATAGTGGCAGACAGCCAATAAATTTTATACATTTCTTTGTATTTTCCTATCATAAAAATACAGATGTGGTAGAAGACCAATTCTGACTTTCCTAAGGAACTTTGTGTCAAAAGGATTTGCTAAATGGTGTTAAAAGAAACAAGTAAAACACAACCACAACAAAAGCCTATTAGAAATAGTAACATTCCTCTTTTTTTAAAAGCTCATGAGATTTTGAAAAGTCTGTATTTATTAAAAAAACTGGTTTGGGGCATAGTTCTTAATAAAGGTGATAGTAATTTTTCTCCTCTTACTTCTTTCCTAGATATCCTATGGTCCTACATGAAAGCATATGATATGCATATCAATACGAATGCATACATAGCTCCAAAATTAAGCTCTTTATAATTAAAATTAGCTATGAATTTTCTATGCTTATTGTACATTGTAGCCACCAAATATCACTTTTGGCAGTGTCCTCAGTTAAAGAACTGTAAGGCTTGAGTTGTTTCTTTAAAACAAAATAAATTGAAATGAGCTATGAAGAGTGAATAGAGGAATAGCCCTTTGCCTGTGTTTGATATCTTGGTGGAACTGTGGCATGTCCATCAACAGCAACCCTGATTTCTTTTATGCTGCTGGCCATCTTTTGTACTGAAAATGTACCAGTCTTTCTTGCAGTTTTTTGAGGTTAAGGAAGATTAAATAATTCTCTCATCTACAGAATTAGTTTCACTCTGTAGAATGAAGAAAATACAAAGCATTGCATGGAAGTTTGGAGATGATAAAATTGGTGGAATAAAATAAATGGAGAAGGTACTGCATTATAAACTAGGAGCATTTGCACATGAAAAATAAAAGCCTGTGTGTTTCAGAAGCACAAAGACATTGATCCCACTTACATAGTGTGGGCTGCATCTTGAGAAATAAAGCTTCAGAAATAGCAGGGAAGGGCCAGGGGCTGAGGGGTAGTTGGTTGAACATGCACTCCTAGTTTTATGCTGAGGATGAGTAGTGATCACAGTCCTTGTGGGCAGTGTAGCAGAAGGAATCCAGAGCAGGGATAGAAAAGCACATTCCACCATTATACAGCTTGTTACTGGTTCCTTATCCCGTGCTGGTGTTAATACACGTAGGGAGGAAGAGACGAGAGAAAAGTGGAGTAGAAAACTCATTAAGTGTCCCAGAATAAAAGGTAAGCTCTCAAATTTACACATTGAGGTGACTTGAGGTGACTTATCAATCTTAATACACACAGGAAGATTTGTAGTATGGCAGTTTTAATGAGCTGTAATAGGGGAATTGGACCAATTCATATTAGAAATAGAGTGCCAGATTTTCTAATGGGATGGTAATTAGCTCCTGGGTTGTAGCAGTCATGATGGATTTTCCATCACTTCCAAGGCCTTAAATCTGATTGTGCACTTCTCCATACAATTAGTTTTGACTGCAGCTTATTAAAGTGACTTGGGAATTGTTGTGTGAGAGTGTCTGCTCTGGCTAGATGAGTTTTTTCTGTTTTAAACTTACTTGTAGTTGATGTACATTTCTAGTCTACAGAAAATGCCAAGGTTCAATTTTACTGAAAGTAAAATCACCTTAAAAACTGCAGATTCCTGGAATACTTCCACTGTGTTGGAAGGAACAGAAACACTCTCCCTCATTGTGGTTCATCTCTCATCATTACTTTTTTTTGGAGTGGTCTCTGCTCATCCTGATAACCTATGTCCTCACTGGATTTCCAGTGAGACCTGGCCCATGACCAAGTTCTTGCTACTGGTTTTCAGCAACACTTGAGAGTGATTCTCTGGAGTGTTTCTTAGCCCTTGTGGAGAGTCCTGCAAATTCCACTGAATACTGCCATGCTACTTGTAATGTAACAGATTGGAGATCAAATCAAATCTCTTAAACTGTGTGTACAGCTGTGAAAGCATTTGATGCTGCTAATTTGGGAAAGGTTGTTCAGCATTTCTGTAGTATTCAGGGGTTGTTATGATTCTTCTCATTCTGCAGATCTTCTGTAGCTGTAGATTTCAAGCCTGTTCTGTTCAGTGTAAAAGTATATTACTTTCGAAGCTGGCTATAACAAAGCAAGTGCCACAGTTGCTTCAGCAACATAACTTGCAGTGGTAAGGGGAAGTAACCCCTCTCCTCCCCAAAGAGATGGATATCTGATGGGACACATTCTGCTCTATGATTGTTACTTACATGGGATTCTACTGGTGTGAGGGAACAATATATTCTATGGTGTTCTTCCCACAGGTAGGCTTGTATTTGATAAGAGTGACCTGTCTTACAGCCAGCATGGCTTCATGAGAGGAAAGTCCTGCTTGTCAAGCCTGATTTCCTTTTATGACAGGGCAACCCACCAAACTGATCAAGGGAAGCCAGTAGATGTAATCTTTCTTGATTTTAGTAAAGATTTTGATACTGTCTCTACAGGATTCTTCTGGACTAAATGTTCAGCACACAGCTGGATAAACACATCATGAAATGGGTGAGCAGCTGGTACAAAAGGTCAGGCACAAAGGGTTACAGTGAGTGGGGTGATATCAGACTGGGGACCTGTCACTAGTGGGATTCCACAGGGCTGCATCCTCAGCCCTGTGCTCCTCAATATCTTCATAAATGACTTGGAAGCAGGACTTAAAGGGATACTAAGAAAGTTCACAAACAATACCAAGCTGGGAGGAGCAGCTGACTCCCTTGAAGGCCGGCAGGCCCTGCAGAGAGACCTTGACAAATCAGGGGGCTGGGCAATCACCAACCATATGAGGTTCAACCAGAGAAAGTTCTGGATTCTGCACCTGGGATGGGGCAACCCTGGGTGTATGAACAGACTGGGGAATGAGAGGCTGGAGAGCAGCTCCATGGAAAGGGACCTGGGGATCCTGTTTGGGGCTAATTAAACATGAGCCAGCAGTGCCCTGGCAGCCAGGAGGACCAACCCTGTCCTGGGGGGCATCAGGCACAGCACAGCCAGCTTGGCAAGGGAGGGGATTGTCCTGCTCTGCTCTGAGCTGGGGCAGCCTCACCTCGAGTGCTGGGGGCAGTTTTGGGTGCCACAATATAAGAAAGACATTGAACTGTTCAAGAGTGTCCAAAGGAGGGCAATGAAGATGGTGAAGGAGGAGCTCCGTGTGAGGAGCTGCTGAGGTCACTTGGTCTGTCCAGCCTGGAGGAGACTGAGGGGAGACCTCAGTGCAGTTACAGCTTCCTCCTGAGGTGAAGTGGAGGGGCAAACACTGATCTCTGCTCTGTGGTGACCAGGCACAGAACCAGAGGGAATGGCCTGAAGTTGTGTTGGATATTAGAAAAATGTTCTTTACCAAGAGAGTGGCTGGGCACTGGAAGAGGCTCCCCAAGTAAGCAGTCAAGTGCTTTGTCACAACACCAAGCCTGACAATGTTCAAGAAGAGTTTGGATAATACTCTTGGTCGCATGGTGTTACTCTTGGGGCTGTCCTGTGCAAGACCAGCAGTTGAACTCCTTGATTCTTGTGGGTCTCTTCTAACTCAGAATATTCTGTGATACTGTGTTCTCAACAATGCAAAAGGGAGCTCCAGGAAAATAAAAATCAAGTTTAATTTTGCAAGATGGAATGTGTCTCATAGAGACTACTGTTTTCTTCCCTACTCCTCCTTTCTTTGCCCCTCTCCCTCCTCTCCCCACTGTCTTGTTTTGCCTTGTACTCTCTGCATCATTTCTGCCTACTGTGCTGAAGATGCCATCCACAAGAAAGCCTCCCACCAATTCACTGGGCACAGAAAAATTCTGGTAGGATCTAGAAGCAGCTTGAACTGGACCTGGCCGAAATTGTCATCTATAGATAACAAATCATCCATTATTGTAGCAGCTTTAGTTGCATCTGTTCCATCTCATAGAAAAAATACCTCTGAAGGGAGTGATTTTATTATCTGTAATTTTAGCTAAACACTTTAGTCCCTGTCAGAGTAATGTCTCCTACTTTTATGAGTCACTATCGTAGCATAAATCTTTTAATATTGTGGTTTCTGGACTAACTTGCTGGTGGCTCATCACAGCAAGGTTTTTGTTTGTTTGAGTTGTAAAACCAGCTTTTTTTCAGTCAGTTAGGTTTGGAGGAAATTGCTTCTGGTAAAGCCCCCAACACAGAAAAATGTATTAATACTCAAAGCTGTGTGATAGCTTCCCCAGGCTGCCCAGAATCACATAAGAGAGGGGTGCAGTAAAAGAAGTCACTTTTTCCCTTTTAACATTTTGAGTGAATGGGCTCAGAGAAAGAGCCTCAAAGAGACTCCTGTCCTTCTTTTTAATGCAGTCCTGTTCAGTGTTGTTTAGTTCACGTTAGTCATGTTTCAAGACTGAGGTGATTGTGCAGACCCTGAGATCAGCTCTGTTGATTAGAGCATGGTGCTAATAATGCCAGGGTTGCAGGTTCAACCATTCACTTAAGAGCTGGGCTTGATGTTCTTTGTGGGTCCCTTCTGACTCAAGAGGATTCTGTGATGCAGGGGAGAAAATCATCCATTCAGCTTCATGGAATGTAGTGACTTAGGTTCTAAGTTACTTGTGGCTCTGGCTTCCCATGGTCCTAGCTGAAGCTTAAGGGTGGTGTCTTCTGTGCTTGACAGTCCTGCTCTTCTCTCTCCACTATTCAGTCCTGGGCTGATCCTGTCTGTGAACTGAGCAGTTTTCGGGGAATGCACCTCTACAATTGCAATAGAGATGGCAAAGCTATAAATGACCTGACTTGGTATTATCTGCTCTAGATTTTTCCATGTGCAAATTATAGTTCCAGAAGGGAGAAACAGCACAGTCTTTGTATTGCAACAAGGCTCCAAGTTGCAGGAAGGTATCTTGCAGTACTGACCTTACTGCATTGGATACAGAGCGTGTGAGGCCTGCCCTTGGCTCCTAGTGTGGGTTGTGGACATGTGGCCTGACTACCTTGAGAGGTCTGATTTTGTTATAGAAACCACAGGTTAAAGCAACAGTATTGCTTGTGACCTGTCAGGGCTCCTAAACCAAAACATTAGCTCTTCAGAACTCTCCCTCCCCTTCTTTTTAGCATCCATAGCTCAGTGGTTTGTCCCCAGCCTTTCATCAGTGTTCCCTAAGGGCCAAACACCACAGAGCACTACACACAGCCAGCTCTGCTTGGCCGTGAGTTGACTCCCATTAATAGAGACTGATTGTCCTCAAACCAGTTTGTGTTATCCACAGAGGCGTACAAATCTAGTTAAAATATTCCAAAAACTTATCTTCCATATTCTGGTACAGAGGATATACATTAACTTTTTCTCACTGTCTTAAGTCTCTGAAGGAAGTGGATTTTTATCTTGCTCTTTTGTGTCTGTAGACAACAAATCCTTGCATATGCAAGCATCTGTCAGAAAGTTCCAATAATACTTTCTGAGTTTTCCACAATTGTGGGGTCTATGTCACACTGTCACATGGTACATACTGATTTACTGTAGTGTGCTTTGGAGATCTGCAAATTCATTTAACACCGACCACTTAGGGTTCATTTTTTAATGCACTAGCAAGCTTTTGAAGAACAGGGCTTTATAGATTGTTAAGAAATATTTCCTGCCCCTTCATTCAGGGAAGATACTATTTAAGTAATAGAAAAGACTGGGACAGACTTATGCCATTTTAGACAGCAAGAGTACACTTAGGAAAAAAACAGTATTACACCACACTCTTGATGGTCTTCTTCACTTACCCAGTGGCATGTTTTATTTGTTAGCATCTAGATCAAATTTTGTTTAAATTGTCCAAGGTTTTAAAAATATATGTAGAGGACATACACAGAATACACATAGAAAGCCTGACTCAAAAGTAAACTAGATGCCTCTTGAAACTGGCAGTGGATAGTTTAAACTTCCCATATGTCAATGGTTAAAGAATAAAGAGAAAAATAGGGAAAGAGTAATAAAATATTTCTTTAGAAGAGTGTGGTTTAGAGGGAGGCTGAGTTCTCTCAGCACACAGCAGTTGAGACCAGTAGAATTTGGTGCCATGTTTTCCTTCTTGCTGTTTGATGTGTTATCTCTAGGCCAGCACCATACTATTTCAGCTTGCAGGTTCAACATGATAGAGCTCCTGCCAGAGGTGCTGCTCTCTAGAGCAGGTTGTGTGGTGCTGTGCAATGTTTGTCTTCCTTGTTTTTAACCAGCTTCATTATAGCTCTTCTCTGGACTTTTTCCTGCAGCCATTTCAAACTGCTACAAGGATTATTCATGGGTATTTGAATAATGTGTATTCGGTGTGGCTTCTTGTAGGAAGTGATGTCTGCTTTCAGTGTCTGAAGGGGGTTATTATAAACAGTTCAGACTACTGGAAGGACAACAGGTGTGGTTTGGTTTCCAATTTATTATCCAAATAGTGCCATTCAGTTCTAGATGGGAAACAGTTTGGAAGTGTTAGTTTAAATGTCAGACCTACCAGAAGTTCCTCCACAGCCTGGCACCCTAGTAGGCAATTTCTTCATTCAGTCTCTCTGCTTAGGAGCAGAAGCACTTATTGCCCTTAGTGGTGTGCAGGCTGCTCATATTGTACCTTAGAGTAGAAACAGTCTGTCCTTAAACTACCCCAAAAGTCACTTATTTTTTAATGAAAAAAAAAAAAAATCAGTGGACTTTTTAGATTGATTACTCATCAAAACCAATGACATGTTTGGTATCTATAGAGAATTTCTGGTGACAATGCAGCAAATCAGAATTTTTTAAGAAGAACATTATTACTAACATATTTATGACCTGATTAATATAACTGAGGAAAAAAAAATGTGAATACTTCTTCTCTATGAGCTGGCACAAGAAATAGTATTTTCTGATGGTACGTGTAAGGAAAACAAGTTTACATATGACCTAAACAATTCTTTTTGCAGGTTATAGTTTTCTGGAAATACATTTCCTTTATTATCTGTAACTCTTGTCTGATAGCCCAACATACTATAAATTGCTTCTCTGATGGCTGTCAGCACTATTGCAAATATAATACAGGATTTGTGTGAGTTCTTACTGAAGTTTATTTTACATTTAATACCAAAGGGTAAACTTGAAGCACTTTGTATTAAAAATCACGTTTGTTTCTTAATGACATACCAAAATAAAAGCCAGTATTTATTTTCTTCCAACTTAACTTTGAAATACAGGAATACTTTTTCCAAATGCCTCCCATCCATGTACTTTTTTTCTGTTAGCTGTCTTTGTGTTTTCTGGACATGAGTCCTGTGCTTTGGGCTGGGGGTGCTAAAAGGTTCCTTAAGGCTAGTAAGTTCCATTACTTCACATACACATGCCTAATCCCTTTGAAAAGACAATAAATATCAGCTCATAAATTAGTTATATGCATCTACCTACTAATATTATAGTCACTATGTAAGAAGTCACCTGTGGGATATCTTTATTCTTTTATTGTATGTGACAAATATGGACAGATAATCCAAGGTGCTTCAAAGAACTGGTCAGGGAATTGCTTATTTTCCTTATGAAAATTCTTGATTTTTATGAAAAGCAAACAACCATAAAAAGTTACAAGTCCCAGAACTATGTAGGAATTTTCTTTGAGGTGAAAAACAGTTATTTTAATGAAAATTTCTGTATTTTTACTTTTTATAGTGAAGGGGGATTTTGTTTGGGTTTTTTGTTTATTTTGGGGTTTTGTGTGTGTGTGTGGTTGGGTTTTTTTTGTTTATTTGGGGTTTGGGGTGGATTTTTGGTGGGTTTTTTTGGTTTTATTTTGTTTTTATGGCAAGTTTCAGCAATTTCTCTTTCTGTTTTCCTTTGTTTGAAAAAAATGTATCCACATATATTGAAATTTGTTTATTGAGGTATTTTTATAAGACTGTAATACTGAAGCCTTTTTAACATTAATTGAAGCATTTTTTTAACTTTTAAAAAAATATGAAGGCAATTTGACCAAGACATGCAAGCATGTCCCTTGTTAGAAACTAAATGTGGATGTTTTTAGATCAGAAGGAGAATATTTTGGAAATGTATCTTGTACTATTGTACTTCAGTATTTCCAAGGCAGCTAAAACAGGAACTATCCAGTTTCTTGAGTTTCCCAAACAATACAAAAAATTGGAAGCTTTGGTTATGTGGCAAACTCTGAGAGTATTTTATTCCTACATGGAAGGAACACAGGGTTTAAAAAAAAAAACCCAAACACAAGAATATGTCGTGTTTTATGGACACTACCCAAAAAAGTTATATACCAAAAATATGCAAATATATCTAAAAGGCCTAGGGGCATATGGTGGAAAATACGAGACATTAAGATGTTTCTCTACCTTTGACTGTAAAAGTTGAATTTCTTGGCCAAAGAGAAGGGTTAGAGATTAAGTTCAACAAACTGTAAAATGGGATTGATAAATCCAGTATGTTAACAAAATATTGAGGCTACTTAGAAGGATGGCTGCCAAGCACATGGGAATAAGTGAAAACTATTGAAGTGAATACATAAAAGGCTTCTGCTTTCTGTCTGCTGGAGGGAGATACCCTTCAAATAAAGGTGAAGGAGGTTCAGCAAGGTGGGGAATGCATTTGCCCAGGTACACACTAAACTTGTATTTCTCAAACCGGGGGGTTTATAAGAAGGCAGTCTTGAAGAGCTGAATCTATGTTTTAAAAACAATTTTTTACTACTAGGAAATATTTCTGGAAAGCATGCATTTATTTGCTTTTACTGCCAGCAGCTGCTCATGCTTTAGAGCAGGTGAGTCAGTATCTAGAATTGTAGCCAATATTTGCAGATGCTTTTCACTCTCACAGTCTGGTGGGGCTTAACAGCTGCTCCTAGTGGGGAAGTGCTGGTCAATATGGCAGTGGCATCAAAGGGGAGGATTTACTGCTGATAGCTGTGTGGGCATGGTTTGTGTGGTTTCAGACAAAGTTTGTTTGAAAGAAGGGAAGTATAATTACATGTAGATGGGTAGGCCAAAATAGAGCGGCATGTCTGCAAAAAAATCGAGATAAAAAAAAATTCAAGGAATACTGATTTCTAGAATCCTGCCATGAGAAAGGGTTTACTCCATTTTTGTCTTACCCTCCAGGACTACTCTGAAGCTCAAACTTTAAAAATAAACAGCATGTAAGACATACACTCAGTAAATATAAACAGTTTGTTTAGCCCTTTTAGAGTGGGGCTCAGTAGTGGGTGTGATACACAGGAATGAACGAAACAGTGGTTTTTTAGTGTCTTTTATCCTAGCATAAGTGAGATGGACACATCAGGACAGCTTGACCTCTGAAGTCTTTTATTCTTTCCAGTCTGTTGATACTAATGAGGCTCTCAGGCAGAATGATCTCCCCTCTTCTGTTGTATCTTCACTTCATCCATTCCTAGCACCCTGTCTCTTTGTTCTCCACACGAAAAGCTCATTTACTTGTTGTCTTGCTGGCTGTAGCTGCTGGGGTTCATTTCCTTTCTGTGCATTTTCTTCAAAAGGCTTGAAATGTCACATAGCTGCATGTCCTGCTGAGATGCTCTTGTCTTATTAATGTACCAATGGGTGTTTTTTAATGAGAAAACATGAAAGTACCATGAGCCTCCTCTGCACCTTCCCATACTGATCATGAGAAATTGATGAATTGTGTGAAGTTTGCAAAGACTTGGGAATTAATTTTAAATCTGTTTGGGCAAATAACACAAATAAGGGTTTGTTCTTTAGGAAATAGTTTGAAATTGTTTTTTCCAAATAGCGTATTTTGATGAGGGCTTAGAGCTCTGAGGCTGAACACAACCCAACACAGTATCCTCAAAATAATATGACTAATTAATTCCCCTAATGTAATAAAGGCAACTTACATCACGGAGGCTTGCATTAACTGTTTTCACTGACTTCCATCTCTTGAATTATTAATTTTGGGCTCACATATATTCTCTAGTAAGAGCCATCAGATGCTCATGGAGTGGGTGCTTGCTCTCCACTGCTGATCTGAGGAAGTGATGCAGCATAGACCCACTGATGGGGATCAGGTTGTCCCTCATCTCAGGACTGGGTTACTTGTAACTCTGATAGTGGTATTTTTTCCTTCATTATTGGCTAAGGCAAAAGTCATCATCCCAATAGCACTCTTGAAGAGAGCTCTGGTAGGTGTTTTCTTGTGAGTTTGGGAGCTTCACTTTCAACTCTCCAATGTCTGATTCGTGGTCTAAGTGATGTTTGCTTTGGGTGCACTTTTTGTTCCATGGTGTTCATTGTATAAGAGAGAAGAGAAGGCAGGAGAGCAAAAAGAAAAGGGTAGGCAGCAGGGTTTGCAGCTATTTAATCTCTGTACTGTGTTTTAAACAGGTCTGGAGAGACCTGTCTGTCTGTCTACAGATACACTGTGTGAAGCAGGCCCATTGCAGCTCACTGAAGGAATGGTTTGGTGGTTTCCTTCTCTTGGTTCTTTCTACCCACCATGTATGGTCTGTGCATGACTTTGAATTAAGGGATGTGGCTGGCTGGTATCAGTAGGAATCACAGTACTTCTAGAACAAGGGCAAAATACCCAGGACTACAGATTTTAAAAGCCTCAGCTTTAACAATAGGACAATTTCTATTACAAGGGGGTGGATTCTTGTTTGTTTTTGAGTGTTTTTTCCTATGTCTTGACTTTCGTATGTCAAGCTTAAGATGTGATATCACAAATTATTTGTGCCTGCATTACTTTCAGGAGAAACTGTGGCACAGATTCTGGACCTAAAGGGTTTCAGAACAGTCACACTGTTGATATGATAAGGTGGGGACATGTGCTAGGCTACAGCTGGGAGCATGCCTTTGACTGCTGTATGTCTTTCCTGAGCAATGTTCCCTGCCAAGATACCTCCCACTGCAATGTGCAGTGCAATGTCCTGCTGCAGTGTGTGTCCTTGCTGCTCCAAGGCCTCCCCATGCACAGTATTGCATAGTTCCAACCCCAAAGTGAGGACAGGAGGGTTGGAACTAGCTGACCTTTAAGGTGCATTCCAACCCAACCCCAAAGCTAAGGTTCTATGATTCCATGAGCCACTCAGCACAGCCATTGCCCTTGAGGCTGGCTGGATGCACTGTGGAGCACTCCGAGCCACATGTGTCTCTGTGCTACAAGCACGTGAGAGGCTGCGCTCTTGGCAAGGAGCAGATCCTGTGCTCCATACCCAGGATTTGCTGGGGTCTGCATTATATTGTCCACTTTGCAGCTGAGACTAGACTGAGTACATGAAATGGGAACAAATAGGGCAGAGTCCACCTTCTATCACCTACAAGCATTTCTTTGTAGGAAAAAGAGCTGCCCAAAGGCAGAAGAAAGGTTCATTTAATCATTATCCTGTTACTGGTGAGAGCCAGCTGGGGAAGCCTGGAGGGGAATATAAGAACACAGCAAGCCTGTAGTGATCCCACCACAGAATACTCCCCCAAAATCCAGGAATTTGTGGCTCAGGTACTCCCTAAAGACAATGGCGGTAACTTTGTATTCAGGAGTCCTTGAGAGATTTTCATTGTCAGTTTTCCTATTTTGAATATACACACACTTTTACACCTATTCCTGCTAAAATGTTTTGCAGCTTAACCACGTATTGTACCATCAAGAATCTCCCATTTGCTTTTAACTTCTTGCCACCTGCTAATTTCATTTAATGCCCACAGTGGGAATTATACTTTGACACCAGAAGATCCCTTGCTGAGCATATGATGTGTATTGAACTGTGTGTTGCATGGGCAAATGGGAGTCATAAAACAGAGATGCTTTTGGACTGTGCTTTATGAAGGCATGTCAGACTATCACTGAAACTCCTTTTTCGCTGCAGGAAGAGTTTCAAAAGAGTGACTCACTTTGTAATGTCAGGTAAAAAAATTTAAATCCCAAAATGTAGTGTGAAGCTTAGGGGAGGAGGTGTGGGAAAGGAATGATGAGGAATTTTCAGATGAGACCTTGTCTTGATACATGTATTAAATATTGTAACCTAAAATCCATTTATAGTTAGGTCAAAAGTTCAGAAGAAAACAAAGCCCTACCGGAAAAGTACGGCAGGAATTTCCCTTACAAAAATACATTTAAAAATGTGAAAGCATCCTTGAAAATAAGAACAGTAAGATGTAACAACGGAGCACAAGACTGGATACACAAGTTATTGATGGCAGCAGATCTTTAAATTACATAAAGCAGTGGGGAACACCGAGCCTTAAAAGATAACACGTGCATATCTGCATATTGACACATGTTTTTTTTTTTAAATCTGGCCTTCTGTGTTGGTGACTTCATTGGCAGCAGCAAAATAAATTTTGCCTAATCTCTGATTTTCATTCCAGATAGCACCTTTCTTTTTCCAGCAGCCAGTAGTTACAAGGATGTCATGCTAGAGTAGTAGCTTACTGGTATGAGCTGGTGCCTTAGCCTTGCAAATCTCATAGTCCTGACTCTTGTTTTGATGAGCAGTGCTGTTTCTTCGTGGGTTCTGTACCTTCAGGTTACAGGGGATTACCTGCATGAGTGAGGCTTGTGGAAATGAGATCATTATGAGTGCATCCTGTGTGCTCAAATTAAGTTTTTGTGTTATAAAAGCATGTAATTAATTCCTTCTATTTCATATTTATGTGTGTGTATCTAAACCTTACTGTGATCATAAAATCAAAAGGGGAACCACTCAGGAGCTTCTAGGATTGAGGTTTCATGATGCCTAACATCTATAACTTCTTCCTCTTACGGCCCCACACATTTTGAAACAAAAATGCACTGTTTTGGTGGGTTAACACACTAAAGTTTGGGGAGTTTCAGTCATCACAGTAGTATGCAAGCAAATGTAGAAACATCCATTTTGAGGCATTTTACCCATCACTTTCCTTGAATGTCTTCCCTGCCAGCAGGAGTCTGAACCAGACAGTTGCCGCTAGAAAACCCAAAAAATCTTTTCTAGGACTGTAAATATAGGATAAATAGATACTGTGAGAGCTTCTTGAATCCACTCCCCTTAACTGTTCTGACCAGATAATTGTCTAATCTCTTCTTAAAAACCTCCACAGATGGATATTCCATATTTTCCATATGCAGTCTTTGAGTGCTAAACTAACCTTCCCACTAGAAAGCTTTCATTATGTCAAATTCACATCTCCCTTGTGCAATCAAAGCCATTAATTCTGTTCTATTGCAACAGGCATTGGGAGGAGTTCCCTGCTTTACAGTAGCATTTTATGTACATGAAACTTACAGTTTTCCCTCTGCCTTCTCCTTTCCAGATTAAATCTCCCCCATTCCTTTGATCATAACCTGCTGTTCTCTAGATCTCTTCCTTCAAGTGGGCCATCAAAAATGGATGCAGTAATTCAGACCTTGCCTTAACAGCATTTCACAAAGAAGAAGTTTTAGAAATTTCTTTGAATGTATTTCTGTAGTTTAGTATGACATTTAGCTTCATCCATCTAAGGGTAACTTTTGGCCTCTTTGTGACAGAGTGGAAGTGTTACAGGGATGGCAAACCTGTGTTGCTGAGTCACGTGTGGTCTGCAAGGGGAGCACGTATTGGGCTGTGTAGGGTACTTGGAAGTGTTCCCTGTGACTGGAGCCAGAGAAATGGCTCAGACACTAGAATTTGTTCCTCAGACTGAAGTGTGGAAGACTCATTTTCAATTTGGATTGAATCCTACAGTTCTCCTTAAGAAACTGAGCTTGAAGAACTGGGATGAATGCTACTGCCAATTGAAGGCAGCCAAGTAGTCACCCAAGCCACTACTGTAAAACAGGGCAGTGGTTTTCCTGACCATCCCTGCTACAAAGAGTAAAATCTAGCCAAACCCTCCTCATTTGTAGTATTTGTATTTAACTACAAAGGCAGCACTGTCCAGCCAGAAATGGTCTAAGCTGAAGATATCCAAAGGGACAACTTCTGCTGAGTGAAGTCCATTGGTTATCACTGAGGTGGAGAAACAGGACTTCTGAGCAAAGAATCATTGGGATCCACTTCTGTGATGTGTAACACTGCAAATATAAAACACTGTCTAGAGTTAGTCTTAGATACAAAGTACTGAGCTCGTGTGTTAACAGTCAGCACCAGTGTTGCACAGCTCTGTGAGAAACCTGCAAGGACCGCTTGTCTTCCCAAGTACAGACATGCATTTGCAGCTGTTCTCAGGCTCTTCTCTATTAGTCCAACCTATGAATGAATAAACACTGATAAGAGATGCTTAAATGCTGTGCCTGAATTATGTTTTGACAGCTGTTGCTTGTACTGTCTCCTGCTAGGTCTATCTTTTAATTACATCAGGTTAACACAATGTTTCATCTGTCACCCTTGGCTGATAGCAGAAAGGGACAGATTCAGCCATGGAATGAACGGGTTTAGCTTTTCTCACTGCCAGGATGCAGTGCTTGCTGCTCTCTTCTTGGATCACTCACTACCCATAGTTAGTTATCATGGTTAGAAAAACAAATGGCCTGTCTGAGGGTTGAGCAGTGGTTCAAGAATTGACATGTGCTTAATATAACATTGTGGTCCAGCAGCTAAAGCATTTTTAGCTGAAACTGTGGCATGTGTACATGCAGCATCTGCAGTACAATTCTAAATCCTAAGGGTTAACTGTATTTTCATACCTAGAGGCGTCTGAGTATTGACTGGAGAATGAAAAAGAAGTAGTCTTATTTCTTGATCAATTACTTAAGCTGTGTGTATATCTTTCCATAGCCACTTCAGTGTTGCTGCAAATAGGAATTGCTCAAATAGTCCCAGAGAATAAAATGGAGAGCCTTCAAAGTTAGTGCTCCCTCTATGTACAGACTTCTAGGTGGGGGATGTAGGTAATTACCTTTAATGGCAAGTTTATGGAGGCAGGATCAGTCTGCTGGGGAAGTGATTCCATACCATTCACATCTTCAGTGAGTTCTGTAGTGTTGCCGGGATCTTGCATGTGCATAACAAGCCTTGGAAATACTCTTTGCAAGTGGGTTGGCTGCTGGAGAACAAAGATTGAAACCTTTTCAAAGAAAAGCATCTGCTAACAACTTGGAATATAATATATATTTAAAATGACCCTGGAAAATGAATTTCCTTTGGAAAATTTGTATCTGGGAAGAACTCAGAATAGACTCATTGCTGACTGCTGCAGAATTGTATTAAGATGGAGCAAAATATAGTAAGGAACAATAAATGTTACAACTTGAATATAGAAGCTCAGAGTATTGCAAGGTTTTCCAAATTCTAAATTTAAGGAAGACTGGTTAGATTCTCCCTACCTTCTAGCATGTGCACTAACAGAAATAATGTGAACACTTAGTAGTTTCTTTGAGATGCATCATTAAGTAAAAATAAGGACATTAATGATAGCAATAATTCACTGGAGCTGACAATTTGTTATCCTTATGATCCAGACTTTATTTTACCTTTGTCTCTTTCCAGATCCAAAAAAGGGAGAGGGTTATTTTTTAAATGAAAAAAGAAAAGTAGTTCCACTTTTATGCATTCCAGCACCAGCCAATTTTGCAAAGGCCAGTACAGTGGAGGTCCTCTGGCTGGCTGTGAGCCTGACACCCTTCATGGCCAGCTAGGTACTGCTGACATAGGACAGAGCACACTAAGGGGCTGATGGCAAAAACAGGGCAGTTGCAAAGGACTTGTCAGTACTTTGTGTTTGCACAGAAGTCTGAGTTTCCAATTTCAGTCACACAAAACTTCACTGTTTTGTTCTTCTTTTCTTGGTTGCATACTAACACTCCTTTGCTTTTGAGATAGTTCAGACATTACTGAGATAGCAGACAGAACACAGGTAGTTTTTCCCAGAGAAATAATGACTCTTGTGTTTATGTCTGATCTGTCAGATTCTCTCTTTTTTATTGTTGTTGTTGGGTTTTTTTTTTTTTTTTTTTTTGGTTTTTTTACACCATTTGTTTCAGTAGCTGATAACTTCCCCTATTCACCATCACTGGCATGACAGGTGTCCTGTTTCCATTCTGGAGTGCAATCTCTCTCACACTGAGGGAGGAAATTGTAGATGACTGAGCAGTCACTATTCAGAGAAAAATCACAGAAGCACAGGATATTTGTACTTGGGAGAGACCCACAAGGATCATTGAGTCCCACTCTTGAGTGAACTGCCCATATGGGAATCAAACCCACACCCTTGGCATTATTTGCACCATGTTAATATCCTTAAAAGATATTTTTCACCCCCCACCCCTCTTTCTGGAAAGAGTTGTGTGCAGGTCAAGTAGGTTGAGTTGGAATGAATCACAGAGGAGAGAGTGAACAGTTCACTTTGGGGTCATCTCTATTCTACTTCCCTTGTCTCTTTTCTCCCATTTTCTGGTCTTATTGAAGTTAGCTCTTTCAAAATCTTTCCTGAGAGCAAAAGGGGGCAAAGAAAGCAGATCTCTCTCATTTTTTCCCTAGCTGTCAGCCAAAAGCTAGTCAGACTTTAGCACCTGTGAAACTGTGAGGAGTAATTTCTCTGCTTCTGTGCTAGTTCCTGCTCGTCTTGGTGAAATGCCTCCTACCTTTCTACTTTTGTAGAAAGGAGAAGCTATCTGAAATGCTCTGCATACTGACATAAACCCAAAGCACTTTCCTGGAGTGAGAAAAGGTTTGTGATAGCATGAGTGTTATGGAGCCTGTGCATGCTGCAAAACTGAGGCTTCCCAGCAGCAAGAAAGGAAAGGCCAGGGCACGCAGTCTGTACTGCAGCTGCTCAGCAGACTTCAGCTTCACCTCCCCACAGACCTGGAGCCTGGCACAAGGGCTCAAGGGCCCTGTTCCAGCCAGAGGGCTGTGGGAGTCCATCATGGCAGTGGTAGTGCTTTGCTGGTTTGCTTTTGCTCACTGTTCCAATGAGTGATAGCCCTGCCCTTAAAAATCCTGCCTGCCAGAGCTGCTTTGCTGCTGCTCTGTGCTGCAGTGGGTAATTGCAGCTGCACCTACGTGCTGGTGACATTGCTGCAAGAAACATTAACTTTGACTAAAAAACATGCTGGTTGTTAAAGAAAAAATTCTTTTTCCAGGGCTGGCTGGCTGCTGGCTGGCTTTTCTGAACAGATTTCAAACTGCAGTGTAAATATGGAAGAAATCTGCAAACTTACCAGGAATATGGGGCAAAGCTCTTTCCCATCTCATCTGTGTTTTTTGTCTTGTCCTTTCTTCCAGTTTGCAGAGCCCTTTGCTCCTTTTCTTGCTGTAGATAGGAACATTTGGCTTTTTGCAATCAAAGCAGCTAGGGGGGTCTCAGTGGGATTATTTTTACATGTAAGCATTGCACAAGTCCAGCTCCAGGAAAAGAGGCCAATATTTTCTTTAACACATGCTGGTATAAAATAGGAACAACTCTTCTAAAAAGTTAGACACTGAGATGGCCTTGAATTAGATCCAACAGCCTCAGATTAATTACAAAACTAAATCAGAATGAATGTCCTTTTATAGTTCTGCTGCACAATGGTCCCTGGACTTAGTGAACCTGGATGTCAAATATATAGATAAGGATGATCTATATTGAAGCAGAATAAAGGGCACATTTATCTTACTGTGAATTAAGGGTCCATTCTTTGTGAGATTCTGCTGTTACTTTACTGTATTTTAATAAATCTAAGAGCAAAATCAGATCTCTGCTACTGAGGAAAGGATGTTGCAAGGCATATGCAGCTTGTTTCACTCAGTTGTGCTCCTTTGCCAGAAATTCGTCTCTTCTCTCCCAAAAATGGTGCTGTAATGTTTCTTGTGCTGCAGAAACCTAGAGCAGATGCCACAAAGGTCATCTGTCCTCCTTCTCATTTAAAGGCTGTCAGGGTAGAGCCTCTATTAACATTGTAAGTTTTAACTTGCAGAGCGAGAACCTGAATAAATTGTAAAGAACTCCCATTGCCTTTCACAAAGAGATGAGCAGTCCTTTTAAGCTTTACGTAACTGCAGCATGCTTTGGAAACAAGGTTACATCTATTTCAGTCCTCATGACCGAGGCAGCTCAGGCAGCACTAACTGCAGGCAAGTTTCCAAGCAGAGAAAAGAGTTGGGGCCTGCAGCATTTTGGGAAAGACGGCATTTGGGAATGAAGGAGCCCCAGGACCTACACTTGCCAGGAGCCACACGTTCACACAGATGCCTGGTACTCCTTGTAGATTGATTGGCACTGTCACCCACCGAAAAGGAAACATCTCCTGCTGGCTTGCTACCAGCACACAGAGTCTCTAATTTAGGAAAGCAGAGTACAGTCTTGAATGCCAGTCCTGAAAAGCTACCAACCCTGATGTGGAAACAAGGACAGGCAAACCTGTAAATCTCTAGCCAAGAATAAAAGCACACTCGCTTCTGAATGGAAACAATTTGAGTGCATGGTGAGATGAAGGGACTTTGTTAAGCCTGGAGGAAACTCAGGGAGATCTGCTTGCTGCTTGCAGCTAGAAGGGGTGAGGAGATGGAGCCAGGCTCTTCCCAGAGGTGCACAGTGGCAGGCACACAGTGGGATCAGTCACACACTGCAGTGAGAAACAGTGGCTTGATACAGAGACTAAAATTCCCAGCGGGGGTATGCAGCATGGGGACACATTATCCAGGGAAGGGGAAGGGTCTCCATCCTTGGAGACCAGTCAACCTTGCTTGACTGGACCAGCCTCTGAGCAACATGCTATCCCTTTGAAGGTGTCCCTGCAGGGAGTGGAATGCTGCATGAGACAAGCTCCATACCTCCATTTTTTTCTTTGATTCTAGCTTGCTACTTATGTTATTTCTAACTGAAGTGACTGTGGAAAGTCACTTCACTCTGTTTGCCTCCACTTCCTTACTTCCATATTGGAAATAGTATTTTATTTACATGAAGCTTATGTCCTTCATTTTTATTGACTTTTTTCATTCCAGGCTATGTGTGAAGGTATACAGACCTTCAAAAGAAATGCCAATCTTTAGGAAGGCAAATGCTGGAAAAAATGGCAGGCCAGTAGTTCAAATACCCTTACACTGCTGTAACACCTTATAAAAAAGAGGTTTCTTGATGATAGGGATTGAGATTTTAAAGTATATTTGTCAATTTTCCCCCTTTCAGGTCTCCAGAAACAATTGTTTATATCTAGATAAGCACCACTAAGTGGTGCAAAAATAGTGCAATCTGGTAATTCTCAATCATGTCCACATGCAAATTTGCTTGAAATGACAGAGAATTGGTCCAGTCTTAACTTACACAGAGCTTGTGGGCATTTCCAATGTGAGGCTGAATTTAAACAATTATAATACTCACAGGTGGAAGGCAGTATAGGACAGAATGTTCTGGTTACAGACATTGAGAGATAGTTCAATTTCCTAAAATGTCAGTGGTGTCATAAAAACCTTCTACTATGTAGCCCCAACTCCTCCTTTCCCCTTAGACATTTCACTCTTGGAAAAAGCCAAGCTTTTTCCAGTAGTAATGCTGGAAATACTTCATTGTCCTTCCTGCAGGCGATGTTTTCACACTGTATGGATACATGAGAATGGTCAGATAATGAATGAGCCAATTGGCTGAACATCTGCAGGTGCTCTATAATGACAACAGTTAAGCTATTCTCAAGTCATTACCATCTTACATTAACTTACTACAATACTATTAATTAGAATTCATGTCCCAGAAAGGAAACAGAGCAGCAATTACACTGGTATTTAATGACCTGTAAAAGTAAAATATAAAAATGGTAAATTTCCTCATGTAATTAATTTAAAGATGGAAGATGGTGGGTCAGACTGCTCCCCAGTGTAACTCCAGCCCCTTCTGTACTTTAGCAACATGAATGATTATACTTGTTACCTTTTCTCTTGAAAGAGTGATTATTTGCATCTAAATAAAAATCTCTTCTAAATATCTCTTCAGTAGATGTGCCAAAAGCTAGGTATCAGGCAAAGTTCAGTTGTTCTCACTGAAAAGTCTGAAATTTGGTATGATTTTTGGAAAAGACTCAGTAAGGTTTGTAACTAAAGCTGTCAGTTGACCTTAGCAATGTATATTTTACAGACAAGGTTTAGCGATAATTACTGTATTGAAAACATTTAAATGCTTTCTTTACTGTTTTTCTAGCCCCCCACACTTTGACAGAAGTAAATATAAGTGGGTTTGAGTTATTGTTGATATTGAAATCCTCAAATTCTATGACATGGTGATTTCTTCAGGGTATGTCCTTGAAAAGTGAAACAGATGTGTCCTGCCTAACTCTCTGGGGGGTTACAACATCAGGTCCAGTCTGTCCTGAGGTGCAGAAGCCTTTGCAGCTGTGGGAGTTTCATGAAGCAACAGAGTTATCTCTCCCTGAGTCCTCAGCACAGACCTGCTTGGAGCCCTGAAACAGAACTGTTTGAGTGAACCCAACCAGTTCAGTCAAGAACCCCTGAAACAGCTCATTATTTTGGGCTCCCTTATAAGTGGGAACTCGGGATACCATCCAGGCATGAATCACAACATTGTGAAACAAAGAGAATAAGCTAGAGCAACTGGAACACATGTGGGTTGCTATCTGCAACAGCAATAGAAACTGGGATAGACAGCTCCTATCCATGAGCTGTCATCCAGTATAGACTAAGTCCACAGAGCAGCCCACAGGTGTTGCTTTTGGTGTGATGGAACTCTGAGCCACAGCTTCTTCCAGCCCTCCTTGATGATGATGGTTACAAAAAGGATAGCTGTGATGCATATTATACTTCTGTAATACATGGCCCTAGATCCTGGCTGCTTGTCCGCACACTTTCTACGGCATGCTTTTTTGGAAAATGAAGAACCATGGCCCTGGGCATTTACAAAAAATTATCTGGGTGAGAAGCTACTATACTTACCTAGAGATCTTCCATAACAATGCCTATTTTCAGACTGATTTTCTTCCCCTGGTGAGAGAGGAGAAACTGTGGGATTTTAATGATTCATTTCATTGAGGGACCTGAATGTTTATTGTTGTTTTAACTATAAAAATGCACAGAGGCTGGAATCTATCCAGAGAAAAGAAGGCGATTTCTTTTATTTCCTGACACTGCATGTGGCAGTTGCAGGGGAATATTTCCATTCTTATTACAATAAGCATTTCCTGAGCAACAGTGGGGCACAGAAGTCTGCAAATTTAAGAAAAACAGGATGACAGTTAAAAGTCAGAGATGAACATTGAGGTGTCTTTTCTTATTCTATATAAGTGCTTAGTTTTCTAGTCTTCTATCTATGCAATAATAGTCAAAGCCATTAAAAAGAATATTTTAGCAACTCAGAACTTCAGGTTGTAGTCTTCTTTACATTTGTTCTTCTAAGGATTGATGCAAGGATTCAGTGTATTTAGTTTTAACTGCAGTGTTTTGTGTATGTGTCATGTGCTTATGGGAAACTACAGATATAACTGACATAGCCTGTATGAAATCCCAGGAAGGCAATTTCTGTTAAAATATTAAACATAGTTTAGCCTCAAGTGTTTTAAATCAGGCTTAACCCCTTTTGCTTCTTAACCAGGCTATAGTACCCCATCATTTTAAAAATACTTTCATATGCCTGAGCAGAAAAACATAATCTTGACATGCTGCCCTGGTTGTCCTCCTAAACTTTTGAGGCAAGCTTTCAAACCTTCAGAGCTGGCATAACGGAAAAAAGAAGTCATAAGGCCTGTGGCTCTCTTCTTGAATATATATAAAAAAGGACGATGGGATGTTGTAAAAATGGATTTAAGGATTGTACCTGAAGCTTTGTGATACTTCAAACTAAGCCATTATAAACGTTCTGATTTGACCTTTTCCTTAGTCTCTTTTGGAACTTTTCCTGTAGACTCTGCTGAAGAAGAGCTGCAAGACAGAAGTTCCTTGGTGAAGCTCTCATATGGGGCTCAATTTCCAAAACAAATTGTGTTCAATTATTTTAGTGGTTATTTCCTAAAAATGGCAATATGCTTGAACAGCTTTTCCTTTTAGTATGGTTGGTAGAGGCTCAGAAAATAAAATTGCTTATCTCACTTTGGGGGCTATTTATCCAAAGCCCAATATATTTTGAAATGTATATTAATAACTGAATCAGACCTGAATTTGTTCCTTGCAAATTTGGCACTAACTACTGTGTCCCTAATTACAGGAAATTCCTTGTGTTGGGGTGCTAAAGCTTACTGGGGAACAGGTGTCTCAGGTTTCACCATTTGTTGTGTAGATTTTCACAGGATGCAGACAAAAATCCCAGAACTCTGATTAACATAATGGTCTCACTGTAAAATCTGCAGTGGTCTCCTCATGGATGCACCTTGCCCTGGGAGGTTTTTAAATACAGAAATATTTGGTGATATATTCTCTGAAAGCTTAATGTCATGTCCCAGGTGTCTGTCCACCTCAACAAAGTCATGCTTATTCCTCTTACTTGCTGCTTTTGGTGATTAAATAGAGACATCAATCCATAAGACACAAGTATAGGAAACAAAATGCTGGAAATAATTTTTCCCTACCACACAAGTGAGAAATTGGTGTAAAGAGCTGAGCCCACACAGCATTATGGGTACTAATTTTAGATAGTCACCTTTTTGACACTTATCCTAACCAAATTAAGTGTCTGTTTTACCCTTAGGTTTGGCACTTTTAGTAGATGGGATAACAGCTGCATCTCTGTGAGAAGCCTTGTGAAGGGCAAAATATTTGTTAGCAGTTGCTATTTTCAGCCTTGCCAGAATAAACAAAGAATGAGGCACCTGCAGTCATTTCTTTTGGAAAGTCAGCACAATTTGTACATGCTCTGGGGTCAGCAGGGGAAGGCGCAGGCAGGCTCACTCATGAGGCTTTAGGAAGATGCTTCTGGAGGGACTGATGGGCTTTTCAGCTTGGAGACATATGGGACTTGTAGGTGATTAATAATACTCTTGTAGCAAGGGTGAGGAGTGCACAGAAGAACAGAGTGCTTTGAAACCATTAATGCATCTCAGCACAGCCCAGTGTGAGATCCACGCTGTCTATAAACAAGAGAGCTAGCACAAATAAACTGGGGGAGTTCAGTCAGAGGCAAAGAAGAAAACAAGAGATTTGTTTTGATTTTTTTTTATTCCTTTTTATAATTAGACTTTAGGACACATCATTTTAGACCCTGATTGTCTAAACAATATTTCTTCATCCTGAAAACAATTAGGCATTGGGCTTAACATGCCTCAGAGGGTTACATAAACTAGATCCAGGATAACTCCTTACCCAAGAAAAACATTCCTGAACTGTGTGGGAGAGCAGATGGCATTTAGGTAAACTGTATTTGCAGGAAACCCCCCTGTGCCATGAGAAGGCAAATGGCTACTGTCACTACTGTTCCCTTGCTTGGGTTTGTGGGAAGCTATGGAAAAAAAGAAGAACTTGATAAAGTATGCCAAATGCTGTGGGGATAAAGCAGAGTGTTAATCTGCAGATAGGCTATTACAAGGGTCAGCACTGTTGTATATTTACAAGTGCCTGTAGCTGATGTGCCACATCATATTCTATCCAGGGGAGGAATTAAGGGGGATTTGTGTCCTGGCAGGGGAAGACCAGGAGTCAATGCAGCTGCAGGTAGATTTGGATGAGGAAGAAGTATCTACATCTGCTCCCCATCACTTGACTGAGGGTATCTTGTACTGGCAAGAGCTGTGTGGATTGGGCTAAACACCTGAGACTCTTAAGCTCATTTTGAAAGGCATAGGAAAACTACACCAAAGTGTGGCTCTGAATTTTACACCAGCTATTTCTTCAGTAGGAAGATCTATGTTGTACTGGATAACATTATATGGAAGAAGATTGGTGTAGCCCTGGAAGCACCTGCAGCTCTTAGTGGCCCTGATAAGTCTTACCTGAGACCACCCTGCTCATGATCCAGAGTCCCTTTTAAATCCTTGGGGTTGTCAGTCCCTGCTGTAGTCATGTTGCATCAGTGCTGGTCTCCATGACCCTGTTGAGGTAAGCCCATGTCCTAGTTTGTCCTTGTGGTGTCCAGGGAAGAAGTCACTGCTGTGATTGAATGTAGAATGATGGGCCACTGGAGTGGAGATTCAGTGGACATTTCTGTAGGTCTTAGGCTATTTATTCCTGTGTACCAAGAGAACTAGAGGAGAATTAAAGGAATTAGACTGGAGATGATCTCTCACAGCTTCTTGGTTTGGTTTGAAAAAATTATTACTGTCTGGTTTCTGCTGCTCTGCTTACCTGAAGACTAAATTCTCTATGAAATTTTTTTCCCCAGATTTAAGAATCAAACCCTTATGACTCAGTAACCATGTGGTACATTTGACCAAGAGCTTTATCTCATCATCTGGTTTTGGTTCCTCATGGTCTATTGCCTTTCCCACAATAGCCCTTCTGCCTTGATTTGTTGCAGTTACTCAAGGGTTTGGATTATTTTTGAGACTACTTTTGGATTATTACTATTGTCTCCTGTAGTATTTTTAGAGGAGGATGGGAATTTGAAGTGGAGAATATGCAGATGAAAATGCAGTATTTGATTGTGTTGCCATGAGTAAAAAAACCTGAAAAAAGTCATATTTTCTAGGTCAATAAATGAATATTTATTATTAAGTATCTGTTATGAAGAGGAAGAAGTCCAAAAATTGACAGTGATGAATAACTTGTATTGTTTCAGAACTCAGAGATATCTGAGGAAAAAATAAATGTCTTTTTAAGGAAAGGGACTCTCAGGGGACTAAAAGAGAATGGCAGAAACTGTATATTCTGCCTATTTGTAGAACCAGTGCTAAACTACCAAAGATTTTAAAGAATTAGTGATCTCTTTTTCCCTTCAGGTAGTTTTGCAGTGTTTCACAGCCTTTCACAACTTAATATTAGGTGAGGGCATTATGGGAAGATAGGGATGGAGGTGCCTGATTGCTGAGCCTTCATGTTGCCCCAGCTATTCCAAAACCAGAGCTCTTCTAGCACTCTGTCAGTAACTCCATCTTTTCATTTGCTCAGCTCATCCATATAAATGAGCTCCTCTTGCTTTAAAGAGAGCACGTTCAACTGAGCTTGTGGAGAAACAACTTTCCCCTTGGCTTGTACATCATTGCCATTGCAGAAACTTAGGAAAAGAATCAGTCATTCAGAATAACAGCATTAACTGAGCGCCCAAGGCTTTTGGCACCCAAGAGATGGGTAGAGTGCTGTTCTTGATCAGCCCAGAAAGCAGAAAAGGATGCAACTCACAGCCTCCCAACCTATCTTTGTGTTAATCTAGCATTCATCTCAAGACCCAGAGTTCACCACAGTAGTGCTGGAAATAAAGACTGACTAATGGTTTGTGTCAATTGCTGGGAACAATGACTATAATTTAAAGGAACCCGATTTAAACTTACAAGCCTTCTTAGTTGATCTAGGATATCTCAACCATCATGTCAGCCTGAAAATATCTCCACTGCTTCAAATGTAGCTAGCCTGATCTGATTTCTCTTCCAAAAGTAAAACTAAAGTGTGTGTTGTTAATTATCCTTTGCTTTTGCCATCTCCCTTTTGCATGAAGGGCTGTGTTTCCACCACAGGCCCTTTGAAAATCAAGTCAGAAGGATCTGAGAGAATCCCATTAGTGCTTTCCCACAGGATAAAAGGATGGAACAAGGGTGTCTGGGGTGCAGCTGGCTGAAATGATTACTTTAGCACTGCAGGGATCATCAGCATGTTGTCAAGATTGCGTCAGTGGGCCAATGCATCCAGCAAAGGGTGCAAGTACACTGAGGAAGGACTAATGTACATGTGACCTTTTCTTAAGGGTTTTTACTGGACCTTTAGTTACACCCAGTGCAGTCTACTTTTATAAAGCCCTAGATAAAACAGCTTTTAAAACTTGTTTTATCATTATTTAACTAAGTGGTTAGTTCCCAGTGGAAAGGCCTTTTCAGCTTATCTTTGAAAGACAGGCTTTATTGTGCTCTGGCTCTGTGATAACTTCTCCAGTTCATCCTCTATTGAAGGGAAATCTGTTTCATATTTTACAGCTTCTTACTCTTGAATTTGTATGCTCTGAGGCCTAATACCTTTAAACATGGTGCATCCAAAAGAAATCAATCTAACAATAGCTGACTTGAGAAATATGCTTATTAACTGCATTAGTGAGATTCTCCATATTGTTGCCAATCTGCATCTCCCCACCTTCTTGCTTGCCCTAAGTAAGGACTTGCTCCTGGAATTCAAAGTTGCTTCAGCTGTTAAATCAGATAGGTTCCAGCTAAGAGTCAACATCAAATGAATGTATCTCCACTCTGTAAAAGCAGGCAACCTGTCTCTTTTTGCCTAAGGGAGAGTAACACAGAAGGCAAAGCTCTTGTTGTTGCCAAGAAGCCTCCAGTCCAACAGTTTGAGAAATCTGACTTAGTAAAGATTTTTTTTATTTTTTGTTTACAAGTTAAAAATTCACTTTTCCTATAGTAGATTCAAGCCTGAACAGTGTAATAGGAACTGAATTATAAAGTCTATATCCATGCTTAAAGCAATAGTTACTGAAATCCCAAACCATCTGAGTGAATCTGCTTTAGATTTGGCTCATTGTACTTCATTCTTTTGAGAAGAGAAACCAAATTTAGAGTCAAAATTTAATTTCTTATGATGTGCCATAGAAAAAAGAGCATATTAAACAAATATATTCTGTGCTAACCCAGCCACTATGGAATAGCTTTCTATAAGGGGAGTATTAATAAGAAGCTCTTGTATCAGATCTAAGGATTATTCATGAACAGTGAAATTAAACTGAATCACAAAATACATTTATAGGTGCTGCTGTCTTTTTCCCTTGTGAAGTAGGAATGGACTGAAATTGTTGTGTGGCAAATTTAAAATGAAAAATTGCAGTTGTTACTCCAATCATTTCATGTTTAAGTGTGTATTTGAAGGATACATTTTGGATGGTTAAAGCAAAATTAATTCTAAATACAGAGGTTAAGTATCTATTTGACAGATTTTTCAAAAATTCACTATGAATACAAGGCTCGAAATGATTTATTAAGCCCACTAAAGATGGAGTGATGCATAAGCAATGAAGGAAGGCATGCTGTAGCTCTGTTCTAGCTTTGCAAATTCTGCCACTGGTTTTAAAGTTCTTGACTTTCAAAGCTCTCTTTCTTTACTGAAATGCAAATGTCAGTCCATCTGTTGTATGCCATATGCTTTTCTTAACAATATTATTGCTTAAACGTTCATTTATTTAAAAAAAAATCTTGAAGTATTCTCTTCTTGCACTCTAAAGCATCTTGTTTTAGTTTTTTTAGATTCCACCAGTGTTTGCTGAGATATAAAATCTAACTTTTGACTTTGATCAAGCTGTTGTTCAGCTTTATTCACACTAGTGCTCAATACACAGTAGTTTTTCAGGTAACAATACATTGAAAATGTTCTCCTTAAAATTTTTTTCTAGTCTTGAAAATGCCAACTGAATGGTCAAAATGAATGAATGGAAAACTCAAAAGTTTTGCAAAGATGTCTTTTGCATGAATTGTGTGACACGGTGTCTTGAATAAAACAGTTTTAAAAATTAAAGTTGGAAAGGATGTTGGAGCTTTTTATGTGGGGAAAATATAACCTGAGTCCAGCTGTGAAAGAGTTTGTACCATCTTGAAAAGCGAATGCTTAAATGTTGGTAAGAAGGTAAAAGGTAATCAAGGGATACACAAATGAAAATAAATAGCAGAGGGAGGTTCAATTCAATGATTAAGTGAATTGGTTCTACTAGATGGAATGAAGAGGAATTCTGGAGGTCTCAGATCCAAAAAGAGGTAAAGAGTGGAGACAGTGGGATTTGTAAGCATAAACATTTCTGCTTTGTTTTTGAAGTTCATGTGAAGAGCTGCCCTTCCAGCTACATTCAAGAGTCTACCACAAAAGCCAGGATTTGGAGGGGCCCTGTCCTTTGGGGAGAAAAGTTAACTTTGAGATTATGCCCTTCCATAGGGAAAACAGGTTTATACCAATCTCTTCTAGATTGTGGACTGGAACTTGCCATAATGTGAAGAGGAAAACGCAGTTCTTGAATGGGAAAAAAAAGGGAGGTGTGCTGCTCTACACAGGCATGCACTAGGATCTGTGGGCAAGGCCTGTAGGGATTCCAGTCCTTTTCCCTTTCTAGATGAACCATTGGAACCCTAGCCCAGCCTTTTGATGTGGTGAGCAGAGAGCAAGCTACTTCCAGGCTAAACCTGGAAGCATTGAGATGACACTGAGGGACTGGGTAGGTACATGCTCTGAGCTTGTCCCAGACTCTCAGTAGGGTGCTTTCCACCACTTTAGGAAACCTTTTCTCTTTCCGGTCTGGTCTCCAAGGCTACATATCTAATAGTAAATACAGCAGGCTGTGTTTGCCTTCCAGCCCGTCACCAAGTGGAAGAGTCACGATCATGTCAACATCTTTACATTCTTTTTCTTCCAGACATGGACAGTCTTATGTGGTCTGTTTCCTGGGAGCTGGCCCCAGCCCATGCTCTCCCCCAGCCCAAGCATGCTCAAGTGGGATAGAGCTGCTGGGTGCAACTAAAGCGCAGCTGGTGAGCTGCAGGCTGTTAAACAGCATGGCTGTACATGTACCAGGGTACAGGTCTGTGCTCTGGGCCTGCTTAGTTTCTTATTTTTGATGCAGCCCAAGTACTATGTCCCCATAAGCGTTCAAATTCCTTTCTGATTTTAGCTCTTCTGTTGGCAGCAAGAGCTGGTGCTTGATGCTCTTCCTGATTACATCTGCAAGAAAATTTCTTTCTAAACATTGATGGTAAGAAATACCGTAAGTCATTTGCAGCCTACATAGAAATTAATTTTCTATTTAGTGGAAATGCAACTTTATTTACTTCTTTTTAGGGTCTCTTGAATTGCATGTCTTGTTAGTGTAGTTTGTTAGCAGTTAAGTTATCCTGTTAAGGCAAAGTTGTTCAGGGATTTGAAGGGGTCTGATCATACTGCTGTGGTTTAATGTTATCATTATTAAGTGTTTGTGTGTTCTGGTAAGTCTACCTTTAACAATGACTAAAGATGAGTAAGAAACATAAAGGATTTTAGTCTCATTTAAAGGTCTGGTGGTTTTTATCCATTCAGCTGCACTTTGTTCTATTAAAGCTTTGGTTGCTTATAGACATAAGCCACTGAGGTATGTTTTGTTCCCTTACTCACCATTTGTTTTTCTGGACATTATGTCCTTACTACCAATTACCTGCATGTATCCTATTTCCCTTTGGAAATCGGCAAGGGAAAATTCTGTAACAGATAATCACATAAACATTCTATTAGTGCTTGAAAATTGACAAGGAAAGGAATAATAGCATGGATTTGTCAAGAAGAAATAATTTTTTTTTCTATGACCATATGGACAGGCTGTTTTGATGGGGAGAATCAATACATGTCAGAAGCTCTGACATTAGAATACTGTCACATTCCTGCAGATAAGCTGGGGAAACACACTCTGGATGTGAAATTTTTCATGTGGCTGGTTTTGTGCTCTGAGTGCATAGTTCTCCATGGGTCAGTGATCAAATGGTGGTAAGCAGTATTGAGGCATTGTAAGGGTCTGACATGACACTGGGCATACTCAATCTTTTCATCAGAAATTAATTGGCAGAAGAGGGAGCATGGGTATTATACTTGCAGATAATAGTAAACAGGGAGGGACTGAAAGGTCTGCTAGGTCCTAGAGAAACTTTTGCTGGAGTGTCAGTGTATAGCTTAAGATAGTGTATCCCAAGGAAGATGTGTAAGGCACTTACTGGAAAGCAACATGAGAAACCAGTGTCCTGTGAAAGAAGGCTGAAAGAGATGTGGTTGCTTGGTCCAGAGAAAAACCAAGAAGAAAGACAAGTCCTAAATATGCAGAAAGCTCTCTTAAAAAAGAAGGGGAAATATTGGTCTCTTTGTCTATGGCATATAAGAAGGAAAATATTTGACTTAAATTGTATCAAAGGGTACTGAGGTTTGACCCTGGAAAAACCTTTTAACATCCAGGATAATTAAGCACAGGAACATGCTGCCTGGGGATGATGCATAATCTCTCTTACCAATTTGGCACCCAAGAGATGGACAGAGTTTTTATTTTTTTCTAAAAAAGAGCTAGACAAAAATGTGTCTGGACTGATATAGTTACAAGCTGATTTTTGCCTTAGGGCAAGGGGGTGGGTTAGATGAATTTTGAATTTCTTCAAGCACTATTGCCTGTAGTTCTGTAGTTCAGTCACTGCTGAATTCAGCACTTCCATATTCATGTCTAAAAGCTGGCTGAATTTATAGGGAGCCTTAGTTTTCACTCAGACCTCTCCCCTGTGCTTTCCTCTAATCCATAAAATGAAGCCCATAAAGGGTGGATCTAATTATGTTTTAGTTTAGAGGCACAAATATTAGGGAGGTAAGAGATAAAAAATCTCGGGTGAGAAATATTCTGCCTTCCCAGTGATGTCCTGCCAAGTGTACCGAGTTCAGTGCTGTTATGCTCCCAAAGGGCCCATCTATGATTGCATTAGCACAAAGTATCACTGTCTGAGAAGAGTTCATATGCAGAATTTGTTGAATTAAAATTTAAGGCAATAAATGAGTGCTTATAATGTATTGGCAACATTATCAGTAGCAAGATTGCCAGCATATTAGTGACTATGATGGATTGACTACTGGGGAATTCATTAAATTTACAAGTCTCTTCAAATGAATCCACTGGCTAAAATACTAATTGCTGCCCTTGGGAGCACTTTGGCCATTTAGTTTCCAAGCAGAGCTTACTCTGAGAAAAGGATTATGCTCCTGATGTTTGCTTGAATTTAGGAGTAGAGTCAATTTATGTTAGGGTTTTTCAACATTGACAGTAGTTTCTGTTTGTACAAAGCTTGCTGCCTTACTAGACATAGGGCCTAAGAGAAATAATTTTGAGTGAAAAATACATTATTTAACATAAAATGTCCCAAAAGCATAAATATAAACACTAACCAGCATTATATTTGTGCAGTGAAGCTTAATCTAAAGGCTGTGATTGTTTGGTTGTGCAGAGGATGGCAGTGATTTCTGTCTATGCAGTCACTTTTGCTGAAAGAGAATTGCTGAAGCTTTAAAAATGAATGCAGAGAAATCCTCTACTTTTTAAACTGATGGACACTTCAAGGTTAATGTTGCAAAGTCAAGTGTATCTGCATATTTGTGAAAGTGCACTGGAGAAATTCTCCAAAGATTGAAACTGTAACTCTCTTCAGCAGTGTGGATCTCTGGAATTTTCTTGGATTAACCCAAAGTGCAAAGGGTCAAAATCTGGATTTAATTTTCCTATTTGCAAATTCTGATTCTGGTTTAGACAACTGGAGATGGTAGAATCAGAACAGACCTTCTCTGGGTGCTCGTGATTGAATCGCAAACTGGTTTATTGACTGCAAAACTGAGATCTTTAATAACTTTCATGGGTCAGTACCTGCAGAGCCAATACCTTTAGTGGAAGTAGAATTATAACTCAACTGTAATGTACAAATGATGAACCATTTTTTGATGAGGTGACTTTTTTTGATAGACTCTTAGTGTTATATACTAAATGTTAAAGATAGCAGTAATAGTTATCAGTGTCTGGGAGAAGACAGGAAATGTAGGGCTTGTTCATCTGGTGCTCATGGGCTGCTATTTTGAGACCCTGAAGACCAACAGCTGAATGAATCACTGTCTGATCGTAAGGTAAGTGCTGGGGCAGGAGAGAAGTTTTCTTACACTTCTGAGCTTTGTTTCACAGCTCCAGGTACACCCAAATGCAGGTGCAGTGGTAGCTGGAATAGTCTTATTGTTACAATACATTCTTTCCTTTGAGCTTTTATCTTGCAGAAGATGCAATCCTGGCATGCCAAACCTGGGGAATGAGTGACTCATCTATTGTATTGCCTTGTTCTCAGTAAATTGCAGTGTGATTCCTAATTTACCTGCCATATGGTCAGCTCTTCTTAAAATTCCAACTGCACAAGCAATTTATGCTGAAGAACATGGGGAAGGAACACATTACTTACAAAGTATGCAATCAAGCAGTGTGATCCAACCCATTAACTGGGTGACATCCTTCTCTTTATGTGGACAGTTTACTGGCTCTAAGGTTTCAAGTGGGAGCTGTCACTTACACTTCCTGATAATAAAACTTAATTAAAATTTCATGCCTGTACCAGCAAGTGCCAGGTCACCAGATGGTTCCTAATAGTTATGTCCACATATTTTGTGCTGGATTGCAGCAGACGATGTTTGTGCTAATGTTACTGGGACAATTGCTGTGTGTACTTTGCAAATGTTTAATACGCATATCTTTGTGTTTAAATAATGTTAAAAGAATCACTTCAGTATGAACCCATGTAAAGTAATAAATTTCCATGAGACCCAAACAACTTTTTAACTGCAATAAACTAGTGGGTCCTTATTAAAAAATCAGAATTTCAGAGACTGTAAAAACTATAATCCAGTCAGGGTGGTAATTCAAGTCACACTGTCTCATCATATCAGTATGTGCAATACAAGTAACAATTGTCCTGAGGCAAATGCTTTCCACAATATGGGATAGGATACCCAAACTGGGAAGTTAGAGTAGATATTAGCAGGACAAACAAATGAAGGAAATCTGCTGGGTATAGCAGGTTTATGAAAGGTAAGAAAGGATACACACTGCGTGGATGTGCATCAATATACTCCATACTTCTGGAACTCTTGCTTAGGACCTTTTGGGCCTGGAAATACACTCACTGTGCTGGGCTTAGAAGTGTGTGTCATGAGCTCCAGGCCTATCCTTGGCAGAAAGGGCTGATGATCACTAAAGCCTCAAAGTTGCAGGCATGGATTGCACCCTGCTTCCCTCCCTGTGTCCTTGGAGCTCTTTTCCCTTTTGATTGTGCACTCGAAGAAGTGGTAGGTTAGCCTTTTTTCTTGTAGCTGGTTCTGTGACTGTACGTGGGGCAATGAAGGAGGAGAAGATAAAGTGGTTGCAGAAGATTCCTGTAAGGGCAGACATCTGGGCTGCTCTGAGTAAATGGCAAGAGGGAGTTATCATGCAGAAATGGACAAAATTATTTTGGTCTCTTCAGGAGTAACAAGCATGATACTGAAAGACAGAACCAGCTGCCCTCTCAGACATAGGAACTGAAGACGATCACAAAGACAGCTTTTGGAAAATAGAGTGTAATAATAGATGATGTGGTGATTGATGGATTTCCTGGCCACTTCCTTGAGTGGGGACAGGAGGTTTCCGAGCTGATACGTTTGCTTCAAGAGATATTTTTTGCACTTAACCTCTAGATGTGCCTGAAACTCTTGCTGATATTCCCCAATGCTATCAGGAAAATGAAGAAAAAAGAAAGAACAAGGAATTCCTGTCACCACTGGTGACTTTATAGCAATTTTTGAACTCTGAGTGGCAGGGCTTTCCTTTTTGCTTCTTTGGTTGTTTTTGCTTACTCTGTTGTCTTAAATTGAGCTATCAAAGGGTATGTGGTGATATGTGTGTTTCTGTGTGTACTGGTTGTTTTTATCCAGAACAACTCCCAGACTGAAAAGAAAGAAATGATCAGCAAGTTGTGGTGTGTTGTGCAGGAATAGTCAAAATGTCATTTCTGATATATTAGCAATTTTTATTCAGATTTTCTTAAGAGACACATTCTTCTTTGTACAATCAGGACACTGAGACACCAGTTGAGATGCTTAAGTTAGCCAAGAGAGAAGCAAATGTTTCCATCCAAGAGGGACTCATCCCTATAAAACTTACTTTATCCTTCCTTTTATTGTCTGTCTTCATTTTAATGTCCCGCAGGTCAAATTGTAAGGCCTGTGGAGCTGTTCCAGAAGCACATACTTTCTTTGACCTGGAGTGCAGGGATCAAACTTTTGTT
The DNA here is from genome assembly GCF_001522545.3 of Parus major. NCBI lineage: Eukaryota > Metazoa > Chordata > Aves > Passeriformes > Paridae > Parus > Parus major. The sequence continues at coordinate 43,115,374 of NC_031770.1, read as the reverse complement.
ACTCTTGCATCAGTACAGCTTTAGTCTGCTTTCTGCTGTACATCTGATCCACAACTTTGGTATTTACTCCAGTTGCAGAACTGTTGGCAGGCCTGTGTGAAATGGCTCCAGTAAAAGCAGGACTGCTGGGATCTGTAGTATTCCTAAACTTAAACCAAAACAAAATGTGTATCTTCACAGTTCTTCCCATTGAGATCAGAAGTGGAAGTAATAAGTACACTGTTCTCATATTATTTAGGATGTTAAGTGGAATGGGAAAGTGCTTGGAAATATTTCTTGTATGGTTTCTGTAAACATTCCTTGAATAACTTTCCTGTGTCTAGGTTTGATGTGTATTTAAGAAGATAGGGACATTTCCTAGAAAATTAGTTTTGTCTTCCCTTTTGTGTTAGAAATCTCATAGAGGCTGGGGAAAAAATATTTCAGTTCCATTTTAAAAAGAAGCAATGAAAATTTCAGAGGAACATCTGGAACTTAGCCCTCATCTTGACACACTTCTCTAAGTTTGGCCATGACTCACTTTTCTGGATGTATATTCTGGGCATATAAAAGTGATCAGTAGCTGACAAGGGATGCTGACTACTATAAGACTTCAGAAAAACAAAAAGGAGATTTCAGTTAGGACTCTTTTGCAATTAGTGCTTTCCTTGATGGAGACCTTGACTGTATCAAGCCAAACTAAATGCACATGGCATGTGTTTAATGTAACAGAATTTAATCAACAGCTAAAAATTTGAAAAAAGAATACAATTAAAAATTTGTGTTGTAGCAGTGATGAATACCAGGGAAACATCAGGTTAGCAAATCTGCTGCTCTCATTGAAAATGAACCAGATCTAATGTTGATAAAAGATTTTGATAATTGTGAATATGTTCCAATATTTTGTTATTAAAAATGGGTATGTAGGAAATGTACTGAAGTACCCTGGATTTGGGTGCCTGCCTTTTTGTTGAAGGATCCTGAACCCTGTTGAAGGTTGTTTTGAAGAAACCAAATACATGTATTCCACTTTACAAATAAAGCCACACAATGTTTGGAGGACTGTAGAGTAACACTGCAGAAGCAGCAGGAGATGAGAGACCTGCAACCATCAAAAGGCTGTTAACAGATTTTCATACACACAGTAATTCTATTGCTGAGTCTTCTTAGAGTTATCCATAAGAAAATTAAAACCGCATCCCATGGTACATCAGAGCTTCTCTCATACTGTGTTTGATGTTAGCAAGGTTTGACAAGGAGTTTCCTTCACTACATATCCCATTAAATTTTGATTGTTACCTTAGTCTTATCCTAGTGTTGACACCAGCTGTCAGGAGTAAGCATATGAAATGTTAAGGACTGCAATGTAGAGAAGATTAGACAAGATCCAATGGTTTCTATCCAAACTTTTATGTCTGGCTTGTTCCTGTGGACAAGAACTCTAGGCAATACAGGTACCCAGAGACGATAATCAGGAGTGATGTGAAGGAAGGAAACACAGATGTACAGCAATTTACAGAAAAATACAGAAATGAGTGAAGAGAAGGAAGAAGGTTCATAGAGGCAGGAAGGACATAAACTATGCAGAGCCCAGCAGACAATGTTAAGAACTTTGGTTTGATATCAAAGAAGAGAACAAAACAGTGAAAGTGTCTGAGAAGTGTTAGGAGTTTTCCTGAATGATAAGCAGGGCAAGATGAATTCCAAAGATGGAATGAAATACGTGATGAGAAATCGGTACAGGCGAGGCATCAAGATGAAAGCCATAACAGGGCAGGCAGGGGGAGATGTCTCTGAATAAGGTTCTGGATATCCAGGATGGGTATTTCCATCATGTTGACATGGAAATTTAGGGAAGAGTCAAAGGTTAAGTACTCTCTACCTAAGTATAAGGGACAGGAAAAATACTGAATCTGCCAACAGTTAAAGACAAGAGAAAAAGGGCTGGGATATCCTTGACACCAAGGGAGTTTCTTTCAATCATGATACCACTAAACTTTCCAAATGCCTCTGAAAATATTTGTTGAAGCATGACTTATCTTCTTTCAAAAACACTTTTGCATTCCAAGTGATAATACAGTTAGAGTCCTCTGCATAGGTTTCCATTCTGGAACCGTTTTTGAGGTGACTAATTCTCATGGAATTTCAGGGGATTTGACAATATAAATACCTTTATTTCATTTTAAAAACCTGCTACCTTCTGTTAATGAATACATAGAGAACATGAAGGCATGAAAGAAATTTTTAGGCTAATACCCACAATGTTTGTAAAATGTCTATGATTAGAATAAAAATATATAATAGACATCTGAAAGTGTTTTAACATTTTAGTTTTATGGGTGTTTTTTTGTTGTTTCAGGAGGGAAGGTGGGTTTGTTTTGCTTTGGGGTTTTTTATTCTCTGTACCTGAATCAATCTTTAAATGTTCATTTAGTTAGGAGTGATATGTATCTTAGATTTTATTTAATCACTTCCTCTACCAACCCATGTTATTTTAAACAATTGGTAAATGAATCACTTGCAGAGGTCTCTGCAGAATTGAAGATTAATACTGTTTTCTCCAGCATGAGACACTCAAATTTATCCTCTAGAAAACAATAGAGAACACTGAATACACTTCTGGGAATATGCAAGCAATTCTGTAAAGTAAGGGGAGGTTTACATTACAATTGCCACATAAAATTCAGACAAGTTAAATCATGAAAGCCAAACCCAAGCAAAAACAGTTTAATGCAGGTGAATGTCAATGCCAAACAAGAAAAAGTGAAATTGCAGCTTGTCTGAGTGAGTTCAGCATAACAGAACTGTGTGCATACAAGGGATTAAACATGAGGGAAGAACCTCAATGTGAACAAAACTGAAATTAAAATTGAGCAGTATACTGACTAAAAGAGAGGATGGAAAATGCAAGCATATCTGGTAGCAAACATTAACTATAGCAGATGTGATTGCCATTAGTTCTAAATGCATGTTAAATTAAAGGCAACATCTGTTGTCACAGAGATGGCCTCAGTCATCTGAAAAGAAAAGTTAATTTGGAAAGCAAAACTTTAGAAAAGGATTAAAGGCAGAGTTTGGTAGAGGTAGAGGAGCCTGATGTCTGCCACAACAAATGATAACTATGAGCAAATGTTCACGGTCCTGGATGGTCGTTCTACAGCTCTGAGTTGTGTTAGAGCAGCTGGTGAAGGTCAACAAAACCTTTTAAGGATGTAAATACAGGATTCAATGATTTGACTTCTTTTAAGACAATCAAAGATGAGCAAAGTAGATGCTGGTGACAAATGCTGAGAGAAGGAAAGCAAAGTCACAGAGATTTCTAAATAATAACTAGCATTTAACTGAGCAGCACTTACAAGAAGAAACAAAATTATTATGATACTAGGCAAATACTGGAACCTAGAAAAAGCAAAGTACTAAGAATGAGTCAAAAGTTCAATCACACAGTTACCAAGGCTGGATGGAATTTCAGAAAACTGAGCAAAAGGATTTCCAAACTGATGAAGGGATTACAAGTACTAAAATAGATTGTAGGAACTGCCATCAGAGAAATCACGGAGAAAAAGCTGTGTCATCTAATCAAAGTGCTGAGGAATAAAAAAATGAAGTGGAGGAAACCTACCTGGCTGGGACTTCTTAGTACTGTTTTTGTAAACTAGTTTTGCATCAAGTAAAAAGACTTGCAAGTACTTAGCAGCAGGAAAATATTACAATAGAAGGGGAAGAGTGCCAGAAACTATTAGTATTTGGTATCCTGCTCTTCCCATCGCATCATCAGTTACATAGTGGCTATCTAAATTTACTTTAATAAATAGAATGCTGAAATAACTTTAAAAAAGCATTTATAGCAACAGTCATAAAATCTTAATTAATTTGTAGATCTAAGAGTTTATTTCTTGTTTTGGGTCTTGTAAAACATGAAGTTCAATTTTATTTGGGCAGACTTAACCACCCTTAAGCAATGAAACTGTTTTTGAACACCCATCTAACTTATTTCTAAAACATCATACAGATTTAAAGCGATCTTGCTAAAGTTACAAGTCTAAAGTAACAAGTTAGGTGGCTTTTTTTAGTGAGGATCTGTAAGTTTAAGTAATTCTCACCTTTTAATTTCACTGTAGTAAAGTTTTGTTTACAACAATATAAAACTTGAAGTACCTATAGTTTCCTGTTAAATATTGTACAGCAAGGAAATTTCTAGATGTAATGAGTCGATGAGACCATGTATTCTTAAGCATTTGTTACTTCTGGGATAGCATGCAAGAATTGCAGTGTCGATGCTACTATTATTTGCTTCTCCCAGCATATTGTCATACCCCCTGAATAAACATCATCCATGCAATTCAGCCCTTGCAGTTTAGAAATTACATCTTTTTGAACAAATGGTGTAATACCTCCATTAGAGAAATATCTTATTAAACCTCTGATCTTAACTACTTGGGAACAGGGGTAGAGGATGTAAGTTATAATGACAAAACTGGCTAGCTAGTATAATGAAGATGTGGATTATTACAGAAATTGTACAAAGCAGGGTTCATTGTGGCCATTTAAAAATATTTTATATTGGTAGTAAATATCTCTGTTTTGTTCTGTTGTGTTGGCATAGAATCCTCTTGTCATTAGCAGCTATTTCTTGCCAATATATTGGTTTATGAGTTTTCAATAATAAAGTTCTTTCCCATTTTTGTTGACTGAGAGTTGATGTTTGAATGTTAAGTAATAATTCCTTTACTCTTACAACAAGACAGGAATATCTGAAAAGACTATTACCCCTGGGGGTACAAACTATCTGCTAACCTCTCCATGCAATAATCACTACCTGGAGTATATATTTGAAAAGACAAACACAAGCTAAGCCATGCAAACATGATGCTGCAGTTTTGTTCTAGTGCAATGTCTCCTATTGTCTTCCTAGTATGTTTTGTCATTTTCATTGTTCTCCTGATAAAATTATAAATGCTATTACACAGTAAACATTAGAAATTTTACCCCAAATAAACTTAGCTGAAAAGATTATTTTTATGAGATTAGTTTCATTATTTAAACAAAAGAAATATTGCTCCTGCCATATTTGCTTCTGGAAATTGAAAAGTGAAGATGGAATAGGGGATAGAAAAATGCTGGAAATTTTCCCTCGAGTTTCAACCCACTTGGAGCTGAAAATAAACTTTTATTTTTAAAATAAAATTTTTTAAATAATGTCCTTCAAATTGTTCATTTGTAGCATTAGCAACTCATTTAAATAGCCACATTGTAAAAATGGTTGGTCAGCAATGTATTTTAATGACAGTTCTGCTCATGAGAAGTGCAAGAGATTACTCCATCAATAAAATCAGAATAATTGCCATGTGTAAATGACAATCTGAGTCCATGTGTATCAAAGAAGTCAATGGTATTGGAAGAAAAAGGAAAAAAATATTGTAGCCAATGAAAGACACCCTAAACAAGATTTAGAAATTGTTCTGGCCAGAGATTCCTTTGGTATATAGGTAATTTCAGCTGTTTACCTTCAGATTAAAAATGTTAATAGTGGTGTTTTAAGAAGTCAACACCAGATACTCCAGCAATCCTCACAGATGTTCATGCTTTAAATAGGAGAAGTAATGTCATTTCTACAAAACAAACACATAATAGGAGGGAAAGGAAAAAAAATCTCCTCCAAGATGTTAAAATGTAAACACAGGCTCTTGCAGTAAAGTATATGGAAAGTTACAGTGAGAAATGACAAAGTCAGATTGTATGTTATAAAGAAAGAGGAGTGGATAAATCTGTTATTTAACCCTGAGGGTAACTGTCTTAATTGATGAAATAGTTATGAATGTAAAGCTGACAGAGGAGATGAACTACTCAAAGAGAAGGGAAAGGGGGATACATGAGATGAAAAACCAAAGCAAGAATTCAAGTCAAAAAACATCTCTAAATTTTGTGATTGGCATATGGACTCTAGAAAAACCTCTGCAGTTAAACAGAAGACATTAAGTTCAATGATCAAACTGGAAGCCATTAAAAGCAAACCTGAAATCAAAAGCAAACTTCAGTTCAACTGTCTTAATGGCAAAGGAGACATGGAAAGTTTCTCATTACCTTGCATCTTTGTATCATGACATAATAAGCTTGCTTGTTCCAAGTTTCTGGACTGTGGGTGCCCACCTCTTTCCCCAGATTCAGAGAATGCAATCAGGGAGTTGTGAAGCATTGAAGATTTACTGTGCTCTTCCCTACTCCTTGTACACCCTTAGTCTTCAAGGTCATGTAACTTCCATCCACCTCTTAAAGCTTTCCCAGATTACATAGATTTACTATCACCAATAATTCTTACACTATTCTATAATAAATTTTGAAAATCTGACTTAAATGAAGCCTAAGAAACTATAGAAGGGCTCATCTAGTTCAAGTCACTGTATTTAGTGATGGAAAAGGGAAACAAACATATTATACCGACTAGCTGATGAAATTCTGTGTTGCTACTGGCTGTGACTATGTTTTAAGTAACTATTTCTAGTTACTTAAAAGGAAAGCTTGGAACTTTTCAGGAGGAATAAAACCTTCTGTTTGGTCAGGAATTAATTTTGTACTTGGCTGTTCTGGTAGCATGTTATTACTTCTACCCTGGACTACTTTTGTGGGTAATGACTGCTTTTGCTGCTTCTGTCTTAATTTCTCCTTTGACAGTAAATTATGTTTCATATGCTGTTTGGATTACTTTTGTATTAAGATAATGATGCTGAAGTCAGGCTGTAGACACCATTTGTTAGAGATTCAAATAGTAGTTTATTTTTAAAATGTCATAACTAAATTCACTGATATAATAAATGTGCATGATAAAATCTTAAATTAGCTTGCATATAGTGCAACTAAATGTAACGGGATTGTCAAAGTTTAAATATTGTATCTTAATCCTGACAGTGAAAACTTTTAATTACATTGTATATCCTGGGAGCTTTTTTATTACAAGTTCACTGATGTCCTTGTACTCATTAGGACCATGTAGTTTCTCCAGAAAATCATCTTCTTTGTCTGACATGCTGTTTTCCAGGACACTAAGTTCAAGATCAGACATGTCAGACGGCAAGTAAGAGCTAACTTGAGTTACTGACTGTTTTTGTCCTATAGAGGTCTGCCCCTTTCCTATATTCAGATCAGTATCAGATTTAACTTGTTTGCTTCTCAGTATAGATATTTCTTTAATATGTTGATCACCCCTGTTCTCTTCCTTACTCATCTCTTGGGCTTTCTGCTCTTCATCTAATAATGATGCCTCCATCTCAGCAAGGTTAAGTGAATCAGCAGATTCAGCACTAGTTCCTGTGCTGGTTTTAAAGTCACAGTTTCTCCTCAAAGACTGGACTGGAGATGAAGCTGAAGGAACTGGCACAAGATCTGAAGTACTTTGAGCTCTTTGACTTGTCTTTGAAATTCTGGACCTGCTGGATTCTGGCTCTGTATCTGACCTATCTTGCTTTGGTCTTTCAAGCCACAGAGGTTCAGGACTGCTGGCATGAAGTTTAGAGTCTCTGCCTGTACACTCAGCACTGGTGAAATCTTCTGAATAAACTGTGTTCTCCGGACTAGCAACAAAGTCATCAGAGTATATGAATTCAGAGTTGTTTTCAACACTCCTGCTGGGGCTTAGTTTATGACCACTTACAACAGACACATCATCAGGCTCCATGGTTTTACGATGGATTAACTGTATTGCATCATTGTAACTTCCTTTTGCATTAGCATCTGATGGGAATGCTGCTGGGACTTGAGCTTTTGCATACTTTTCCTGGTGAGCAGATTTTAACAGAATTTCCTCTGGTAAGGGGGCTGTAGTTATTTTGTAAGGACATTCCTCGCTTGCAGTCGAATTGTTCCTGGATAGACTTGCAATAGATTGTTTCTGCAGGCCAGGGGACACATCTCCTGCAACAGAAATTGGCTCAGAGAGAGCACTGTTTTCTAATGAAGTCTGAACAGTTTTATCCAACTGATTATTCCGCTTTGATCTGCCTCCCGTGCTACAATGCCTGCAAGACACCACATGCTGTTCTTCAGTATTTCTGACCAGCTTTCTCTTGGATAAGGGGCTTCTCTCTCTCAGCATCTCAATTTGCTTTTTTCTGTACTGCTCCCTCCTTTCATGAATTATCAGCTTATCCGGGTTGGTCTGCTGCAGTCGTAGCCTCAGTGTATTTGTCAGCCCATACAACAATTTCTTTCTGGGAGGTCTATTCTCCTTAACTTTGCAGTTCTTTTCAAAGGCTGGCTGTCCCTGGGGCACAGCTTTCTTGGGTCTGCCCCCAACCCCTGAAGACCCTGGGGAGATGGCCTTATGACAGCCCTGTTTAAACTGAGGGCTCGTGACTTCACTGCTCCTGCCAGGCTCCACAGGTGTCTCTGCAGGCTTGACGGCAGTGGAACGACTGGGGGACCGTGAGGCCGCATCCCCACTCTCCGGGCCTTGGTAGGGCCAGGCAAGATGGGGGTGGACAGCAGCAGCAGCAGGCACAGCGCTGCCTGTGAGCACCGCCAGCTCCGCCAGCAAGGCACTGAGTAGCGGCAGCTGCACCAGGGTGTTGTGGAGCTGTCCCTGGCTGGCGGGGTGCAGCAGCGAGGGCCCAGCACTGGGACGTGGTGGGCTGTGGCCCTTGTCCTGCTGCGGTCTCTGGGGCTCGACATGCTCCCACTGCCCCACTGTTGCTGGCTTCCGCTGGGGCTCAGCCGGCTGACGGCTGTAGTAGAGCAGCGGAGGGCAAAAGACATTGCCTTCCAGCTGCTCACTCTCCTCCTCTTCCTCCTCCTCCTCCTCCTCCTCTTCCTTCTCCTCCTCCTCGTCGTCTCGCGGTTCAGGGGTGCTGGCAGGCGGTGTGGCAGCGCGGGGGCTGGCGGGACTCGCCTCACCGGCCTGCAGGCTGCTGAGGCGGTAGCTCAGGACCAGCTCCCCGACGGGGCGGCCCGCGGTGTCCCGCAGAGCGAAGCGGCCGCGGCGGCCGCAGGAGGAGGGCGCCCCGGGCCGCTGCAGCAGCTCGGCGGCGGGGGCCAGAGACACGGCGCAGCTGCCGAGGAGGCGGGGGGGTCCCGAGGCGAGCCCGGCGGGCAGCGCCAGGAGCAGGGCGCGGAGCGGGCGGCGGCGGAGCGCGGCGAAAAGCGTGTCCGGGCGCCAGCGGAACAAGCAGCGCTTGCCGCGCCCGAAGGGGAAGAGCTGACCCGGCCGCAGAGGCGGCGCGGCAGCGGCGGGGCGCAGCACGAGGGTGGGAAAGTCCAAGAGGCGCAGCGCCACGGCCGGGTGTTCCGCGGGCTCTGGGAGCTCCGCGGGCCCCGACTCCGCCATCCGCAGCGCCTCCACCAGCAGCTCCAGCGCGAACAGACCCTCCATGCCGGCCCGCGGGGCCCGCTCTCGCGAGAGGCCCGAGGATGTGCGGGGCTGCAGGCGAGGCGGGCCGCTCTCTCGCGAGAGTCGCGCGGCAGCACCGCTGCCCGTGCGGCGCGCCCCGGGAGCCGCCGCCTGCTGCGGGCCCTGAGTGCCTCCAACAACCGGGTTGGCTGCCTGCCCTGGTGGCTGGGTGGGGGGCAGCGGTCGCAGCCCCCGGAAACCAGGTGCTCCCTGGTATTTGCTCACAAGCGCCCGGTGTGTTGTGGCAGCAGCCGTCGTGTCCCTGCCCTCGGCTCTGAACACCTTGGTCGTGTGTTACCCACTGTAGTTCTCCAGGGACAGGAGCAGGCGCGGGATGGGGCCTGTGCTTCATCAGCCAGCAGGAGAGGTGTTTGTGCAGGCATAGAGGGACCTTGAACTCACAGAATCAGAAGTGAGGGACCTTCACAGAATCACGGAATCAATTGGGTTGGAAAAGACTTCTGAGATCATTAATTCCAGTCTTTGACCAAACCACCATTATCCACCAGATTGTGGCACTCAGTGCCGTGTCCTGTCATGCCTTAAACACCTCCAGGGACGGTGACTCCATCACCCTCCTGGCCAGCCCATCCCAATATCTAATCACCCCTTCTGTGAAGGAATTCTTCCTAATGTCCGTCTAAGCCTCTCTTGGCACAGATTAGGACTGTGTCCTTTTGTCCTGTCGATAGTTGCAGCCTGTTCCTGCTCCAAGAGAAGCATGGGCGTCTGTGTCAAGGGCTGTATACTGAAGAGTCTCTCCACAGTATCTTGGATGTACATTGATAAACTCATATTTTCTCTCCTGTCTGCATGTAAAGTGGGAGCTGAAGTGAGCACACTTGTGAAGAATTTCACTCCTCAGCCTCCTGCCTGGCAAAGAGAGTGCCCTTCCCTCTCTGTCTCTCCTTCCCTTATACCACAGTCTCCTTGCCACAGGCACAACGAGTATTTGCTGAGATAGGAAGAAAATTGTGTTGTTTTCTTTAATTAGTAAGTTGACTCAAACAATGTCTCCTAAACTGAGAGTGTTGGGTTAAAATTACAGTGCACCCTCACCTTTTACCAGCAGGAAAGTAACTAAAAGGAAGATCAATCCCCTCTCTCTTTCTGGTTATTTCCTTATTTTTTTCCACTTTCCTTCAGCTGTCAGTTCACAATTTTTTAGGAAAGTAGAGGCCAACAAAGAGGAGGTGGTCAAAGAATCCAACTCTTCACTGTTGGTCAGGTCTCTATTATTTGAATGGCACCTTTCATTACCTGTTATATCTGAGAACAGAGTTAAGGAGTTTGACTTCTATCTTGTGATCAGGACTTAAGAATTACGTAGTTGAGTTCTCAGTTCCTCCACTGCCACTCTTCTAAGCATGTGAGTCTAAGAGCTACATGTCCTCTGCCAGTGTTCACATGTGGCATTGTACTGGCATTGTGGCAGACAAGACAAATGGACAGTCTGTTTCACTATTGCCTCCATGTCCTGCCATCTGTCATTTTCTTTCCTTGTGATTCCTTTTCCTCCAACCAGTTCCCACATCAGGAGGGCCTGACAGTGTAGGAGACATTCTCCAAAAAGGAAAAATGGCAGAAGAAAGGCTTCCTGTTACAGAAATCTCTGTTGGCAGAGATTTCACAGTGGTTAAATAGTCACTCTTGAGGTTGCCCAGAGGGACAATGAATCACAATTTTTCCCATTTTGTAGATAGACATTATTGTGACTATGAGGTTTAATCCATGATTTCTATTCTCTTATATTTGAAACTTCCAATCTTTGTAGAGGAAGATGCATCTTTCTGCGTGGTAACTGCAACTGGAGGTAGGGAGTGAATTATGGAGGATATTCTTGTTTTAAGATGCTGAGCCTCTGTACTCTGAAGTTTTCAGAGTGAAAATCAGACAATTACTGTATTTTGTTCTGCACAGACAATATGAATAAAAAATACTGAATACTTGTGAAAACCATAGGTATTAATAAGCTGTGTAAGATCAGCCAGCAAGTTAGTGAAAAAATTTATTTAAATAGAAAGGAGTAAGGAATTTTAAGTTTGTTCCAGTTGGTGTGTTTTATTAAGTCGATCATCTGGTCATGAGGGCATATTTCTCTTAAAAATATACAGAAAACAACATTTTGGTTTTGAGTTGCAAGTTAAGAGAAAAAAAAGGTGGTTTTCTTCCCAATAGTCTTAGTTTCTACTGACCACCATTTAAAGGAGACTTGTGATAAGACCTCTTTAGATTGCATATCACTGAAGAATGGTTTAGAAAACAGTCATGCTGCTGAAGTAGTGTTATGGAGCCAGGTTTTATTACCTCTACCACTCCAAATACCACAGGTACATATTTGGATCTACGTTAGTTACATTTAGTAATCTTTTAAAAATAGCTCTGCTTCTTCTCAGTCCTCCTTTCTTATAAATAGACTTCAATTTTTCTGGCTTTTTTCTTCAAGACTGGAAGACTGAGGAATTTTGCTGATTCAGTGAAAATCTTTCACTGATCTTGTTTGTATGTTTGAAGTACCAACTTTCTGTCTCAAAAAATCCCAACCCAGACAACTGGTATCATTAGCAGCAACTCAGCAACTTTGGTTCAAATCTATCTTTGGAAGGCTTTGAAATGTCTTTTTTTGCCCTTAATTCCTGTACAATTTCTCATTTATCTATCTCTGTTCACAAAGAGATCTATCTATACAACTGTACATCTGTTTACGGATTGAGACATACGACACTTATAAAAAGATCTCGAGAAAGCATGGATTTTGCTAGATTCACAACTGAATCTGCCTATTCTGGTGTTGTTGTAAAGACTGCATTTTTTTAGAGATCAAATGCTGGCATGAAGAGCCACTCTTTACCTGCATATAAAATTGCTTTTCTCTGTGCAGAATGTACAGGGCAACGCATGGAATTTGTGCAAATATTTAGCCTGGTGGCACTCTGATTCAGAAAGGAGTCAGACAGTCTGCTGGAATATTCAGCTGCAACATAATAGCAGTCTTAAAATACTCCAGCTTAAAATGCCACCCAGAGAAAACTTATTTAGTCTTTTCTCAGTTATCTGTTGAGTCAGCCACTTGTGAAAGGGCAATAAACAGAAAGAAATTCAGGAATTAGCATGGCAGTCTTCGATAACTCTCTTCATCAGTTCAGAAAAGATACGGAAATTTGTAAAATACATGAGCAAAGCATTTGAGGATTTTGCAATTTACTTAGGTTTCTCTCTTGAAGAATCTAGAAGAAGTTTTGAGAAGGAATAAGGTCATATAAGAAAGCTGTTTAGAAATTGCTGTTTGCACATGTTTTGGTATATTGTGTCTTGCTGGGAACTTTGATGTTTTCTGTGTCCAGATTCTACTTCATGATCCTTAATTTTGTGCTGACTCAGATCTAGTGATGTATGGAGCAGTCTAGGAACGGTTACAACGTACAATTATTGGCACAGGCATTTTGTTATCCATTAAAAATGAAGAATACTGTGGCTTTGCCCCACTTCTCAGTGTGTACCCTCCTGTCCACAAAGTGCCCCACTGGGTGGTCAGAGCAGCTGGTACAGAACCTACTCAGACATACAGCTCCAAAATTCCTCACTTGTCTTGCTACCCTAAAGATGCTTGTGAACTCCTCTTACTTCAGTGTGATAGCTCTCACGTTTATTTTCACTCTCTACTATCTTTAGCAGACTTTGGGAGTGCTAAAATAAACATTCTTTGCCTAGTCATGTGGCCCTTCTCCATTTGGCAAACACCCTTCTGTTTCCTGTCTTTTTAATGATTTCATTGCTTTCCTTAGTATTTTACTTTTTCAGAGTGGTGGGAGTTGGGGCTTATGGCAGAGCCACTTCTTCCAAGTCAGCAGGGGTGGCACACAGGATTGGTGGGGGAAATGGTTGGCCTTTGAGATGAATGTGGTTTTCACAGCCAGGTTAGAAATACAACCTATGCCAGGTTTTCTTCTGATTCCAAGTTTCTTCAGGGTTTAATGGGAATGCGGCAAAGCACAGCTTCTCCTTCTGTACTGAACAGTCATCATCATCTTTCTTAGATGCAGCAAAACTCAGTCCAAGTAGACACCTAAAGGAAACAAGGAAAAATCTGCCAAATACTGTCAGAGCCCACAGGAAGCAGGTTGTCTCAAATACAGGAGTTCAGACAACTATATTGAACATGACAGTGAGACATCTATAAGGGTCACATCTGAGGTGATTTCCTTTATTTGAAAAGAGTTCTTATTAAAGCAAATAGACATTTTGCTTAAAACAAAACAATAGTGAAGGGTCAACCTCAGGATTCAACTCATTGAATATTCTTTGTATAATGCCCAGCAACATTCAAAGCCAATTTCCTTAAATATCTGTGTGTTATTAGTACATGAAGGTTTTTCTATCCATTTCTTATTTTATATAAACCATCACAAACTCACTTGTTATTAAGAGAAATTCCATGGGTTTACATGCTGTCATTTGTAACTAATTAATGTATCATTGTTTAAACTGTGTTACTTCCCATCCAATAGCTGTGAAACTCTCAAAAGTCCTCAGAAGGATTTGATTTATTTCCCTTGGCTTCATTATTGTAGCCCATGCTTGTCATGCACATATGTAGAGAATGAGGAGAGGATTCCAGGTGCTTAGCCATCCAAAGAGGACAGCTTAATCACATAACAGAGCACAGCACTGTTTGAGAAGCACAGCAAACCTGCAGCAATTTTTTTGTCAAGGTGTGGGGATCCTTAAAATCCCTGTTGTAACTGTACAGCCAGAGAGGTCCTCAGCTCCTCTCAGAGACATTGTCTTTGCAGGCAGTGACTTTCCAGACTCGTCACCTCCTAAAAGGATATGTTTACAGCATTTCTCTAGCTCAAGCTGGGAACCATTGGGGGCAAATTGCAGTTCAAATATCTGACAGCGCTTCTGACAGGGAAAGCTCTTGTGAGCCTCAGGATGGTTCTTAAAGTCAATTCAATAGTTAGATGAGATTTCATTAAAATAAAAAATCAGAGATGTCGGCAAATATTTGAGTAGGAAACAGTACTGTGTGCTTTGTACCATCACACTGATGACACTCATTGTTTAATCTGTCATAATTACCATTGTAAAGCATGTTTTTTAAAGAGGTTCTTTTTTTTGCAGTACAGCTGTTTAATTCGCTGTGCATTTTCGACCTCTGATGTTTCCCTTTTTCTCTCTGAAAACAACTTAAAACCAATTTGACTGTTTTGAGAGCTCTCCTTTAGAGAGGGCAAAATCAAAAGGGACAGGGATGTTGCTGTGCAGAGCTGGACCAGATCCTTCTCACTGAATGTGCATGAGGCTGTTATACCCAGGTGCCTGTGACTGGTAGGAAGGGGGCAGAAAAATGCAATTCCCCTTAGTGAACTGGACTTATGAAGCTGCTTGTTGAGGTTGCAGAAAGAAGAACCAATAAGCCTTGTATTTTTCATCTCCCTTCTTGTTTTTCAAGAAGACATGATGGAAATCCCATGGTTCCAGTAAGGTGGATTGTGAGAGAGATGGCTCTGTCGTGAATGTTTGTCGCTGGCTTGCCTGACAGTGGGATTTCCAGTCAAAAAGTGATGCCCTTTTCATGGCTAACATGTTCCAGGGATCTCAACAGTGATGTCCCTCCCTCATGCTTCATCCCTTCTAACTTCTCTCCTTACTCTTATTCTGCAAGGCAGCAAGTGTGGAGTACTTCCCACTGGTGTCCTGCTAATGTCTGTAACTTGCTGACTCTTTCTCATCATGGTAGTGGCTGTGGTGTGAAACTTCAATGTGTGGACAGGGAAAAATCATGGCCCATTACATAGCTTTATTGATAAGAAAGCAAGAATAAACTGTATTTTAGGATGATAAATGTGGGAATCTGTAGCTCTAGCTTCAATTTTCTTTTTTGACAATAGATCTCCTTGGGAAGATTTAGTTCCTCTGTTCTTGAATTCCTCTTGGAAAGACATGACCAGTGTTTCACAGAGGGGCTGAGTGAATTAGTACCCCCCGGGAGAGAATAAATATCTGATTTGCTTAGAACACAGCATCCCTGCCCACCCCCAGGCCCCTTTCCCTGGGGAGTGATGGCAAGTGGCTGTCATCTGTTGTTTGGCTTGCCCCTAAAATGCAGTACCACAGCACAGTGGTGAGGCCACCAGCCCTTCACCAGCAGCGAGGAGCAGCTGGAAGCGAGCGATTCCTTATTGCAGGTCCCGCCCAGCTCTGCCCCGCGTTTCAGAAGTGGCACTGCAGCATAAGGGGAGCCACTGAGAGGCCGGTGCATCGGCGAGGTTCCCCCTGTTGCCATGCAGGGCTCTTAGGCACTGAAAATGTGGCAGCTTGCCCGAGTTAATTATTTCCTCAGCTCCTGAAAGGGCTGGTCCAGGCACGGCGCTGTGCTGACACAGCTGCACTGCTGCCGCTTCCTCAGCTGGCCCCGGCTGGGGATCCCAGTGCTGCGCTCCGTTGCAGGGTGTAGCTGTGCCTGTAGGGGCTTTTTCAGGTAGTCACAATGCTGGAGAAGTATTTAATTCACTGCAATGCAAATAGCCCTGTGGGCTACAGCTGGGGAGGAAAACAGACTTGTTTCTCTTGTGCTACACTGCCTGTGTGGCAGGATGGCAGAGTGCTGTTTGTTGTAAGCCCCTGACACAAGGTCAGACAAAAGCTGTGCCAGTGCAGAGGCCTGGCTGGCCAAACTCCCTCCTTGTTAGCTCCACTGACCTTTTGTGAGCTAATTCAGGGATGTCTTTGGCGCAGCAAGTTCAGCTAAAGCATCTGTATTGCCCAAACACAAAACTTCCTGATTTTGCTGGTAGGTATTTTAAGCTTATTGCTATTTTAGTGCAGTTTCTTGCATTTCCTATTTGAACAGTTCCTGTCGGAAGCATGTATTGTTTGGGAGGACGTGGCATTAATTACTGTGTGAATTATTTGTTATATGGGTGCCATGGAAGAAATACATGGGAACTGTTCCAAAGAGTCTTTAATGAGTTCAGTCATCCAAGATCCTGATTTCCATCTCATAAATAATAAACTGTCCTCAGTATGCTAATTTAAATTTGCCTTTAAATTGCTTATTTTAATTTTGCAGGGGAAATAATCAAGAAGAAAAAGTTCTGAAAAATACAGGCCTGCTCTCTTTCTGTGCTAGGTCACTGAGGGATGCAATAACTTTTCCTCTTTTCCGTGCTAAGTCCTGAGACAGTGAACATGGGACTAGGCTGGTAATGGTTTGATGTGAAGAGTGAAATTCAAAATGCAATGAATGAAGATATATATGAAATCTTTGCTCCATAGAATATAACCTTATGAAACGTGCTCTTTTGCCATCCCCTTTTGATGTGATCTCCAGTCCTGATT
This sequence comes from Parus major, assembly GCF_001522545.3. Taxonomy (NCBI): domain Eukaryota; kingdom Metazoa; phylum Chordata; class Aves; order Passeriformes; family Paridae; genus Parus; species Parus major. The sequence goes on along the minus strand of NC_031770.1, from coordinate 43,098,672 downwards.
TCCGCACTGTTTGGACAAACATCGTTTGCTGTTTGGGCCAATGGAGGCCAAAAGTGTTGCTCTGACAATAGACACAGCCTGTGGCAAGGTGTGTGCTCAGCAGTGACCCGTCTGCTTCATCAAATGCAACATCAACAGTCTTTTAGATAAGTCTCATCCAGTTTTGCAGTAGTGGGTGAAGGTTTTTCAAAAAGCCTTCTCATATTTGCAGACACTTGTTCAAGGCATGAATATACTGATAACTGGACTAATGATTTTTCACTGTGCTGACTATAAATAAAAATATTTCTGCTCCAGGCAGACAGAGCTTTACAGTCAGAGGGTTTAATATCAATATAACAGTTACCCGTGAGATTTTTCTGTTCTGAAACCATCCTTTTAATTTATTTATTTTTTTTCCACTCAGCCTTTTAGCTTCAATAAACACATATCATGATTTTATTTGAACCTCTGTTCTCTGGGCTCTGTAAGTTCAGACTAAACAGGAGTGCATAGCATAGCAAAAATACTTCCAGAAAGGAAAAACAAGTGTATTTTGCACATGTACTAGCTGATCATACATCATTCAGATTTGTTAAGATTCAATACCAGATAAATAGATGAGAATAGTTTTGGATGGTTGTGCAGACGCATCTTACTAGAAACACAGTCACCAAAATTTCATTTCAAGAGGCAAAACAGTGAAAAACCCAAAGAGGTTGCTCTCTTTCCTGCCATGGAAGGAATAGCAGCTTTTAAAAACATTAATATCCTCAGTGAGGCATCACAAATATTAGTTCTCCGTTCCTTCAAGGGGTAAGAAGAGATAAAAATAGAAGCCACTCTGAGACCTCCCAGAGGCTGACAAATGCATTCATTCATTTTCTTATAATGACATCTTTCATGAAGGCCTTAACACTGGAAATTCTCAGAGGAAGATTCCTTCCCCCAATACCTTCTCACTTCTGTTGAAAGCTGTCTGTATCATTGCAAGCAGGCAGCGGGTAGGACACTTTCTGAATACTCAGCTCTGCTTCTGTAGGCTGATCTTGAACAGGAAAAAGCCTCCTACTGAATGCATCGGGCAGGTGGTGCTGTGACCTGTAATGGCATGGGAGTGCCTGGCTGAGGTGGGACAAGAAGAGAGGAGATGTCTGTGTGTAATTCTTAGCAATAGGTGAACAGACTGAAACCCCTTCACCTCTAATCTGTGTGTGGAAAACACTGCACAAAACAGATTTCAACTTTGCAGTAGCTTTCATTTCCCTCTCTGCTCCTCTCATTTGCACATCTATCCCATTTGTTCATCTCTGCCCTGAGGCCTGCATTCATCCTGCTTAGTGGAGGCAACTTGGCCACATTGGCCCGCTGCTGAAAGGGATGAGAGGCTCTTCCAGAAGTGCCAGGTCTTCAGATTAGCAGACTGCCTCTCTGAGTAGCCTCCTGCTGTATGTTGGCTGTACAGGTGCCAAGACGTGTTCAGCTCCCTTGGTTAAATACCTGCAGTAGAGTGGGGTGATTTTGAGCTCTACACTTTGATCTTTGGTGAGGCTGGCAGACAAACAGAGTGGTCTTTATTTTTCTTTATGAGATTTTTCTTTATTTCTTTATTTTTCTTGCATGAGATTTTAAGAGTATTTTTCATAACCAGAGTGTAAAGCAAAACCAAGTACATTGATGCTGAGAGATGGATCCTGAAATGTTACTGCTATTTCAATGGAGCTTGCTTGACCAAATGCAGGCTGAACATAGAGATGAATAGAGATGAACCCCAAAATATTCTGTTTTCATGTGTTATGCTATAAATGAACCCATAGCCAATAGCTCGGGGTAGTTATGTGAATTTAGGACTGCATCCACAGTTCTCTGCAGAGGTCTCTCCATGGCAGTCTTTCCAGAGCAAGGGATCAGCCACAGAGATAAACTGAAGACATAGTACTGGATGGCACCACCCAAGTTGTCCAGTCAGTGCCTTTCCAAATGCAGAAAGGCAAGCTGCAGATGTGCAGTCATGTGCTCTGTAGCTCATTTCATCCCAGGATGCTGTACATTTCCAGGCTTCTCACAAAAGACTCCAAGTCTGTGCTGGAAGACAAAATGCCACAATAATTGTGTCACAGGAGGAGAACAGGAGAGATCAAGGGCACTTCTAAGTCCTCCTGACTAGCAGGAGATTTGCTGGGTGACATTTGCAGATGCTTCTGGACCCCGCACTGTGCTGCAGAGAAAGATAAACAAAGCCCAGCAGTCCCTGTAGAGCTAATCTGAAAGGGGGTTGCTTCCCAGTTCCAAATCTGGTGATTAGCTCAGCCCTGTGCATGCAAACAAGCACAGACAGCTGATGGATGCTGATACCTCAAGGAACACTGATGAACCTTGCATCTCTCAGTGACCGTATTTATGCCCTTAACTGACCCAACATGAAGTAAAATCCTGTCTTAAATTTCTGTGAAAAAAAGATAAAGGGGATCAGACAAAAGTATATTGTTTAAGAAAAATGCCAGCCTTAATTATCAAACTCTCCTGCTCTAATTTTACTCCTATGATTTTGTGTGTACAAAAGATCTTCAGTAGGAGGTTATTTTTTCTTTAATAAACAAAGGCTTTGCTTTGCAATGTACTGCAGATTGGCACAGTCACTGTACAAAGGCAGATCTTTGCCATGATCTTATCTGACCTGCAAGATGGATAATATATCATCAATATAATTTGTGGCAGGATATTTGTATAGATGTGGTGAGGTGTGTTGGAAACTCCTTTGAAGTCACAAAAAGGAGACAATATTAGCTTAAATAAAAGATGCTATCAGCTTAACAGCTCCATGAATATGTGTTATTACTAGAATAGGAAATCACAGTTTGCAGGTACTTAGAGCCAGCTAAGAGAAAAGATGTTGGCTATGATTTTTAGTCACTAACATATTGGATCACACAGGGAGCCAGTAATTACCTACAGACATTTTCAGCTGTTGTACCCAGATTTTTGTCTATCTCTGTAGTTCCATCACTTGTATCCAAAAACTTTTTTTGGCACCAGGGAAAGAAGGGCTTGAAGGGCTTGGCCCCAGAGAAGGCAGGCTGCTGAAGTCCATAGTAGTTGAGAGGTGCCGTTCTGTAAACAATCACTTCTATCACAAACAAAAGTAATTGGTTCCTCTGCTGGTATTTTTGAAAGGATGAATGGACATTGCCAGCACTGTTCAGGAGAGCAAGCTAAATTATCATAAAAGAACCTTCTGGCCAAAAATTCTGTGCATCACTGACAGGCGCCCCTTTTGTGTCAAGGGTCAAAATACCTAATAGTATAATTTAGGTACCAAGAGATGGTTATGGTTTCAGTGACTCTACTCATACCATGGCTGAAAATATACTTTAGCTTTTACAGCAATAGTTTTAGCCCCTTGCACATACTCTGTGTTTGCATGAAGAAAATAAACTGTGCTGTACAGTTCACAATAAAGGGCTTCTCTTTCCTGAACAGTACCTAAAATTAACCTAGTAACCTAGCAAGAATACTAGGGAGCCTGGAAACATCCAGACAACCAAAACCTTTATTTTTATTGTGCCAGTGGTTGCACCTTCTAGAGCCTTGATGCTGTAAAGGCATGTGTGAAGGCTAGAGAGCTCCAGATCTGGAGATGAAGCTTCCCCAGTGTGAGAAGTGTTGGTGTTGGTTATGCTTCCTATTTAACTGCTTTTTAAGTTGCAAAAGATTTCCATGTCTAGTATAATACACTGTAAAACAAGAGCATGCACTGACTTCTCTTGTTAAAATTCCTTTCAGTTTCTTAGTTCCTTTTCCTTCCTCTATTAGTTAGGAAAGGTAGAGGTCAGTGGAGCTTTGTAAAGGACCTTTACATCAAGGGTGAAACATGTTAATCAAGCTGCAAATTCTGCCTGCTGGCTGATGGGCTGCTTCTTTGTGCTTGTGTACAGGCCTGTCAGAGCCCCAGGAAAGCTATATATGCACATGTGTGCACCTGATGTATGGGTTATCTTGCAGGAATGGAGAACAGCTGAGAGCTGAAAGAGTGAAAAGCAACAAAGTTCTACCAGATTCAAAAAGTAAACAAGTAGAAGAAAATCCAAAAGTACACCTTTTCCTTGTCACTTTCTTTGTTACCTCTTTCCAAAATAGCCTCATTTTGGTCTTTTTTTTCCCTTGTCCTTTACTGTATTTGTATCTTCGCATTTATTGTTACGTTTTGTCATGTCATCAGCTTCTAAGACAGCTACTCCAAATCAGACATTTCTGCTCAAAGCAGTAAGTCTTCAAATGAGACAAATGAGTTTGGTTTCTTCCCTAAAAGTTAAAAATGTCCTTGCTTGCTCCTAGGGTCCTCTTTGGACCGCTATTCTGGTTAAATTCAAGAGCTTAGTTCCGGAGTCTTTACTCCATGAAGGAGATCAGGCTTCTTCCTTTGAGACTTTGCTCCCGACCTGAATAACAAAGGAACTGAAACAAGGGCAGGATGAGGCTGAAGGTTTGCTCACTGGTGTAGCTCATTAGGGGACTTCATTGCTTTGGTACTAAACCTTTTGGTTCTGCCAAGTTTCTTGACAAGAGCTGCAGGACTAACAATGGAAAAGTAGGTCAGGAGTAGATCTTGTAAATCTACTCAAAGGGCCAAGAGCACAGTTTGTGTAGGAAAAGAAGAAAAGAGAAAGGAAAAAAATGAAAGATTTTAGGGTGAAGAGAAGGACAGGAAGGCCAGAGGTTGGTAGGACTTCTTAAGGGAACCCTGATGTGTAATTATACATCTGATTACAGATTACTTTCTAATAGGGTCTTAAAAGTTCTTTGGCTTCTTCAGCAGGGCTTTCATTAGAACTTTAGAGTCTTTTATTCTGCAATGGCTGTTAGCAAGTATGACCAGCCTGCCTGCCTGCCTGCCTGCCGGGATTTTGTCTCTACAGTGGGTGAGCAATGAGCTGGCCTGCTGTATACACATTCAAGTGTGTGGCTGCACCCCTACTGAGACCCAGGAAAAAGCAGCAGCAGAAAAACAGGAGTTTTTGCAGGATGGACCCTTTCCTTTGAAATGTGGTAGGTTAGTGATTTCTTTAAATGGAAGAAGAAAATCGATAGAAGGAGATTCAAGGCTGGAAAAACACCATGCCCAGTGTCATCTTTGGGAGTGGACTTCAGAACACATCTCAGGTTGGGCAGTGTGCACTGGTTATCCAGCACACACACCTCAACTTACCCACCTCAACTTATCCACCTCAACTCTTTATTCAGATGAATTTCTTGCCACACTGGTGAAATTTCTAACACTTAGCTGGTGTCTTGAGTTTTTTACATACAGGCTTGAATTCTTAAGAGGTTTCTGTAACACACAACCCATAACACACTGAACTGTAATCTGATTTTAAGCAAAATCTGATGGTGCATTTTCCACCACATCCATACTTCCATCTAGCTTCCAGCAAATATTTTATGTATTTACATTGTATATGTATTTCCTCTTTTTTATAAGAGAATTCTTGTTAACTGTTAGAGTTTTTGCTGTTCTTTTTTTTTTTTTAATTGTTTTTAACTTTTTACTTGTATTTTCCTAGCAGTTAGAATAAAAACTTAAAAAGCATGCTAATGTGATACACCATTTCAGCTGAAATAAAATCCCTTTAGTATACACATTTACTCAGAGAAAGTGGGAGTGAGAGAGCAGTGGGATTTATTCTTACAAGTGTAATCCTTTCATGTAGAAATTTCCCCTTAAAAATTATTTTGCATTTGGGATAGCTTCCTGTGAATCAGGCACTTTCTGCATTTGGTGTTACAAGCCAGGATGTTTGCCCACCCTCAGTCAATGCAGTGCTGACTGCTGGTTTTCCCCATCAATAATTAATACATCAGTTGATGGGCAATGAACATTTTATAGAGGCCATTTTAACAAGACAGAATAATGCCTTCCTTGCATCTATCAGTGAGAGACATTTTCATCTGTCTTCTACAAATTCTCTCATTTCCCTTCTGAATGTTGGAAGCCTTTGTCAAGAAAACACAAACAGGAGGCACTTCATTATCATTGTAACACAGAGTTTTGAAGGAACACTCCCAACTTAAAAATCTAACTCTCTGCCTGAAATGTTTTATCCCCTAGTGTTTCAAGGACAGCATGGAACTCTCTGAGAGTTTAGGGAAATAGATGTCTCTTTGTTTTCCACTTTTACTTCCTCCTTCTGAGAGTTTTCTCACTACCCAGCAAAAAGGTTTGCCCCCAGCCCATCACCAAGCTCCCTGTCCTTGTACAACAAGGGCTCAGTCCAGTTTTAATCATTGAAGTGCAGAACTCTGGTACATGTGCAGGAATTAAAGGTGTACAGCACCAAAGCTGTTTTGAAATTAGGGTTAGGGTTTATTTTTTTTCTAGTTTATCTGAAAATATAGGTGACTACTCTTGAGGCAGCTCTTTATTTATCTGGAAGATGGATTTGATGTGGGCAGGGATAGTTTTTGTCCACAAATTCCCTCCTCCTGCAACTGTATGCTACAATGTGATTTGGAGGCCTCTGTAAAGGCACAGACATGCCAAGCAAGAATAGGGAAGTCATACCACTGCAGGAGTGGTAGTGATGGAGAGCAGCTATTTATATTTTGGGCAGAGACCACAGAAGTACTCTGTGTAGAGGCCTGAGACCACTGGCTGTACTTGTTTCTACACTGGAAGTGTCCCTGGGGAATGGCATGCTGTGAGTGACCTCACACAGTTGGCAGAACCAACCAGCCTTGTGAAAATCTTCCTGATATTTTCACTCTCCCTACTACAAGTGACAAAACATACATTTACTCTCCTGACAAGATGTTCTCTGCTCAGGTGAAAATTTGAGACACTGTATTTTTTGTTTGGCTGTCCTCTGAACTTGGAGCATGGTCTCAAAAGTGCCATGTGCTCTTTTCAGATGGTCAGAAGTGTCTGTCCCACCTGCCAGGTTCCTTTTGTACCTGCTCCACACAGTTTTGGTGTAGGGCTGTTTATGTGCTGTTTGGTCCACTCTCAGCATTCCTGTGTGCAGTGCCAGCATTTGAGCTGAGTCACAGGTTTGTAACAACTCTCACTGGCTGAGGATCTGGACCATCATGTGCTGCAGTGTCCTGGCAAAAAGAGTCCAATGAATGAATTGCAGTATATAATCTGTGATTGTAATGAAGGGTTTAAGTAATTTATTTCTTGGCATTTTATACTTGATTTTTGCATGCTTTTCAAATCAAATATAACAGTTTCTGGATTACATCAAACTATTTTCCATTTTTGTTATGGTTCATGTCTTTTCCTCATAGTATCTTTCAATGGCTGGTATTTCCCAAGTGTTTTCTATGAGAGCTGTAAAATCTTAGGATTGTAATTGGTATATAAGAGTTGATGTAGTTTTACATAGCTTTCTATTTGTACTGTACATTAACTTAATGTTCCTTTTGAGTTACATGGTTGTCTTTAATAATGAATTATGTGCTTCACTGAATCACTTCTCTTTCCATGGAGCTCAATAGCAGATTTGGTTAAAGAAAACCTTGAGTGTCCATTGTCTTTCTCCCTCTTTTTTAACAATTATTATAATTTCTAAGTTATTTTCTAGCAAAATTATGTGGCAGCCAGAACACTGAAGAGTTAAGATTTAAATAAAGCAGAACTGATAAACCAGCTACTATTTTGGAGAGGCACAGAAATACTTGGAATGTTATCAAGAAGTTGTTATGCTCTTTTAACACGTCTAAGCTGGGAGTTGCTTGGGTAGTGGGACAAAATTATTTTTCTCCCCATTAGCGGTATGATGCATGTGTACAGATTACTTACAGCTGTATGAGTAGAATAATAATAATGACTTTATTGTGTTCTCACAGAAGATTTCCTGTTCTCAAAGATTTCCTATATACCTGTGCTTTGTCCCCTATTCCGTTGCTCAGTGTTTTAATTAAATTTTACCCTGAATTGATTACATCTACATTTTCCCATGGGGCTGTAGATGTGAATTTGCTTGTCTTCTCCTATCTGTAACACTTGTTGTTTAAATCTTTTCTCTCAGTCTTCTTTTATTTTTTTTTAAGAAGATTTGCTGATTGCAATTTGATTACCTGTTCATCATTTTACAAATTATGTTACCCTAATTGAGTCCTAGAAATAGAAGTCAAATAAATGGCTTTATTCAGAAATGTTTGATTTTATATTATTCTATTCTGTTGATCTCAAAATTCCATGTTGGAGTAGATGATTCTTTTTAAGCCACTGTAGAAACTAAACTAAACACTATAGAACTAAAAAAACTAAGGCAGAATACTTTCATTTGTTCAGTAGCTCTTTTTAGAGACTGCAAATGTGGACAGATACCAAGTCTATCATAATTTTCAAATAAGACATCTCTTATCTTGGTGAAAACCAGGACTTTTTAAGAAAGATTTTCAAAACAGCTCCTGTGGAGTTTAGAGGCATGAGTTTCATTCAAAGGCATATTTACATTAGTCAGAGATTCCTCTTACGTGGAGGGGGAGGGGGCAGGGGGAAGGATGTTATCAGGAGGATAGGAAAGTACACTTTGTATATGTCTCTGAGTGAATTTTGTGTGTGGGCAGATCTGGCTATCTGCAGCAGAAACTTGATATTTTTCAGTGCCCCAGGCTGTCCCAAATTCTCACTTCAGCATTAAGTTGTGCATAAACACTTGTCTGGCTGGAAAGGCTTTACTTCACAGCATGCTTTCCCAACACAGCTGTCCCAGCAGCAGTGTCTCCAGGAGCATGTGTCCCATGTGTTTCCAACAGGGGCATTTCCATCTTAACCGGGTGCTGTGGGACCACGGAGCTGGCTGTTCCATGGCTGTTCGCCTTTTGGATCCATGCTCCTCTGCCTTCTGATGTATTGTACAGAATTCATGGATTTTGCTGCAGCTTAAGTGAATTACTTTTCTGTCACCCAGGCTCTGTAATGCTATAAAGGCTGGTTAACATATATATGAAAGCCATGGTTCACCACTGCACTTTCTGTGACACATGCTCTTGTCAAAGGCTTTCATCACAAAAAAACATTAAAAAGTCATGACTGCTACTAAAAAGATCCAGAAACAGGACTAACAAGTAAAGATGTCAAGAAGTGCCCTACCCTCTCCTTCCTTGGGTTTTGAATGGGAACAAGAGAAATATCTTGTTTTAGTCACTTTTTATTTTCTGTGCTTCCTCAGCACACGGTGCTACAGCAGTTAACGCCTCACTTGGTTCACGTGAAGGTCTCTTGCTACCAAACACCTGCAATCAGTAGCTCACCATTTAGCTGGGAAGTCAAAGGCAAGACATAAGAGGTGCTGAAACCACATCACTCCCTTCCCTGAATGCTGCAAAGCTGCAGGGAGGCACCCAGCAGTGCCTTAGGGTTTGTGGTCAGCTGTAGAGGCTGTGTTGGTCTTATGTGTGTTCAACAGCTATGTACAGAGAGTCTCTGTGGAAAGCATTGCATCCCTCAGGATCAGAAATCATGCGATACCTGGACAGGATGGTGACAATAGCCTTGCTGAAGCACACAGAAGACCAATTTGTAATGTGTTGCTTGTGTTGTTCTCTCAGCTTTGCTGGTGTCTGAGGAGAACAGCAAGTCCTATGGATGGAGTCTGGCTGTGGAGAGGCACTTGCTTTGCTGCAAAGGGAAGTGGGGAGCCACTTGATCTGCTGCTGCTCAATTGCTGTGGGGGAAGGAGGATTTTTTGCCAGGGGTGGGAGTCCTAGAAGAAGGCCGCATCCCCAGGGAGAAATAGTGTTTGAAGGGCAGCATGGCCAGAGTGGCTGAAGAAGAGATACTTCTTTCCTCTTGTATTTAGCAGTGCTACTGCCAGTAAGTACCTGTGGAAGCGAGAGAGGAGACAAACCATGTTTTCAGGGTTTTGTGCTTTTCAGAGTGTTGTGAATGCAAAGAGGTAGTTTTGAGGCTGTTAGCCACTTACACACTTAGCAGAAATTAAAAAAATGCAGACTTTAGACTGGGCTGCAAAGGGCCTGCCACAGGACTGTGACTGTATATAAAGTCTTTACAATAATTTAAAATGTAACAAAAAATAGGATTTGTAAACATAATCTTTTATCTTCTAGCAGCTCATGATGTTGCAATGGTTATTTTTTTCACTGGAGCAGGAAAAAGCTTAATACTGATTCTTTTACCTCCAGATAAGACCCCATCAAAATAGTTTCTGTATAAAGATGGTGACTATTTACTGTATTCAAGATGTCTAAGCAGATTTAATATCTTACCTAAGGGGCTAGAGAACACTGGGTCTTTAAATGAAATCTGTGTGATGCTGAGGGATTTAAGATATTACTGAGCAAATGTCTTCGGCTAATAGAGTAAGAACAGGGGTTTGTTTGAATCCAAAGTGTAACAAGACTGCTTTACTCTCAACGTCTAGCCCATGCTGGTAGAAAATGGTGTCCTTTCCTCAGCTGTACTCCAGCAGCCTTTGTTGAACTATGCAGAATCTCACACCTCTGGCTTGGGGCTTGTCTGCAAGTGCCTGCTGGGGGCTGATGAGGGTACTTGTGGCTGCTTCTTACACCATTGGTAGTAGGGATAGCCACTGGTTATTTTGGGGCTTCCTTTATGCTTCTGTGGCTTTTCTTCCTTACAGCACTGAATAAGACCTGAGAGAATGGATCTCAACCTGTCTTCCTTCCCTCCTTTCTACATTTTGGAGAATGCCTGATCTCACTGTGGGGATCTAGACAATGGAGCTCAGAGGAAGATGCCCAGCTTCATTCTCACAATGTGCTTATTTGGCCCTAATGGTTAGTAATAGCTGATGTAGTAGTCACTGAAGGTCATTTAGGATAGAAGTACTGAGGTGTTGTGAGCATGGAGTGCAGGCAGACTCCTGGGCACAATACTGCCCAGCTTCCTACTTTCATCTCTGCCTAAAGATATTAATGATTTTCCTTAGACCATCTACAAAATATTTCTGTTTGTGGGAGATATATTTGACTTCTTAAGAAGGGTTGCAGTAGGTCACCCATTCTACATGGACTTTGTTGAGAATCACTAGCCAGAAGCTGACTGTAGTTACAGTTTTAAGGAGATTTACACTGGCTTTGGACAAGATACCAACAAACTTTGAGCAGCAAACTCAGGATGTGGTGGAGATTTGTTCTAAGGCCACTCCATTTCTGATACGTGTCCTTGTGTTTACTTCATATGAGCTGTTACTGTCCCAGTCATCAGCCCCATTCCTCTGTCATAGGACATCACCAACAAATAAGTGATGGTGGAGTAACCCAAGAGATTTGTAGCCACATCAGGTGCTGGTGTTGGTGTTTCAGTGTGAACTGCCATGTTCTACTGCCTGCACTACTCCTGTGCAGGGTAGCAGGCCAGGTGCTCATCTACTCAGGTGCTCTGTGCCTATTGTCACTGGCTGGGGTGAGGGGATTTATGTCTCAAAGAGCAGGGCTGGAGCAGTTTGTCCTGATTTGGGGAAGACCCTGTCCTCTAGCCCAGATGTTGACATTAGCCTCAGCACAGTTTCAATCGATTGGCTCACTTTTTCTACCCAAACACATGTGCAAAAGTAAATTGAGAAGTTTTAATGGGCCTTTCAGAAGGCTGCTCACACAGCAGTGTTGTCAGGCAGTTGGCCGTGGACATGTTTGTGACCCAAAGGAGGGAACAGTCATTTTTCCCACTCTCTCTCATTTAGCCTCCTACAGATATAGATGCTTTAGCTTTCCTCCATGGCTGCTGCAGGAAATGCACCTGAGTACAGTGCGCCCTGTGAGCAGGATGACTCAGGGCCTGGGAAAAGAGGCACATCTTAAACCCAACCTGGAACAGAGAAGCTGTGGATACCCTCTCCTGGGAAGAGTTTAAGGACAGGATGGATGGAGCTCTGAGCAACTTGGTCTGGTGGAAAGGTGTCTCTGCCCACAGCAGGAGTGTTGGAACTAGATGATGTTTAGGGTCATATCCAAGTCAAACCATTCTATGGTTCTATGATGTTCTTAACCCCATGCTGTGTCTCTTACCAGCAGCAGAGGGATTATTGATGAGCTTCTCAGGGCTGAGCTGTAGAGCTGAAATCAGTGACAGTTGCACGCCTAAACCTGCCAGCTGGCTTTGAGAATGCCAGCTTCCCTCTGTTTACCGGAGAGCCCTGCTGTAAGAAGTTATAAAGTAGCAGAGGATGTCACAGTATTTAGTTGCTGCAGAAGATAAAGAGAATTAGGTGCTCTTTTTTTGCCAGATTCCCCAGCTGTTGTATACTGGATGCTCTCTGCCAACATCAGTAGAACTACACCAATTTGCTCCAGCTCAGGATTTGAGTCTATGAGGCTGTATCAGAGCATGTGTCACTTTCCTTTGCAGGCAAGTGAAACAGCAATGAATATAGAAAAAGATCCTGCAGCTAAGAAAATTTAATAAATAGAAGTATATTAACAAAAATCAATGCAGGGCTGTGTCTCTGTCAGCATTTGTTCTGTGTGTGTCTGTGTGTCTGTCCCACCCCATTCCTTCTTTGTTCGCTGTGATTTCATCTGCATCACTATGGTAACTGATGAATGACTATTTAATTTACCAATCACTGGATGCAGCAGTTTAGTGTTTAAAATATTCTAACACTCTGTCATACACATATGTGCAACCACATGCAATCTGTCACACAGGAAATGGTATAGGTGCTTGATATTCATATTTTAAGTTTAATCTATTTACCTGTCTCTCCAAATGGGACATGAGAACTTTATTTACTCTGACAATGGCTAAACAGTATGTGCAGATTATCATAGTTGTATTATTTCACTTTTGCTGTCTGTATGTCTCGGCTGTCAGCCAGCACACCTGAAATAAAGGTGGCACCATTCATATCCCAGAGGATTTCTGGTCAACTCCTAGGTCTTAAGAGTTATTTAGAAGTTTTCAGAAGAAAAATCATAGTTTGTGTTTTTGGGAACCAATCTAACTATTATTTTGGATGAATGAAAGGGGAAGGACAACTTTCACTAGCTTTTCAAAGGGACGGTATGTGCCTTCAGCCATTTGAAGTCTTCAAGAAAAGGGTAAGTAATTGCTGGAGAAAGGCTAGGACAAGCTACGTGCTCTTCTGTGGGACTGATGTAAGTGGGCACTGACTGGGAAAGGAAGATTAGCATCTACTTTCATTGTGTTTTCTCTCATCTGTCTGCCTATTTCAGTGCTGTGATAAGCTGGAGATTTTCAGGAGATCCCTAGACACCCAGGTACATTTTTGCTTGAAGGGGACTTGGTTTTATTCTGTCCTACAGAATTGTGCAGCTGACTTTTAATCTGCAAAAGGAATACACCCTCAGTAGAATATACTCCTGCTACAGGTGAAGCAGATAGTTTTAATAAAGTTACTGGTTTCTTTTTTGTTTCTTTTTTTTTTTTTTTCCCATTCTTCAACTGCTTCAGAAAAGATGTAAAAGCTATAAAAGAGTGTTTGGAGAGGAGTAGCAATATACATCCAGTCATGAAGTGCCCTTATGTCTGCTGAGTGGTTGCAAGTGAAGCGACATTTCCCTCATGGAGATCTTGGGACCTGAGACTTGACCATAGGCATCTTGCTCAGGGCCTGGGCAGGGGAAGGGGGGGAGAGTTTCACCTGGGCTTAAGGAGAAGGAAGAGATTTCAGATCATCTGTAAAGAGGTATGAGAAGTTTAATGCTACACAGTCCTTCAGTTCTGCCCTAGAGGGAAACCACAGCAAACTGGACTGCACATATACCTTGGTGCCCATGAGCTGTGGAAGGGAACCTGCTTCTTTTGCTCATCTCTTGAGCCATCTTGGGATATTAACAGGTAAAAATTCCAGGCTGCAGGCAGTTGTTCCAAATTCACTTAGCTGGATGTGCACATATGTATGTATGCAGACTGTATTTGCAATGGCACAACTCAGAAACAGCTGGTTTGGATATGTGAAGCTCAGATCTTCTGGGTAAATGCCACTTTTCCCAAATCCTGGCCCTAAGAGCAGCTTTTGGCATGCTGGATATGCTTCATTGCAGTTTCATATCTGAAACAGCAGGACCAAGGACTCCTAAATCATGTCCTGTTATTGATCTATAAGTGTGCAGTGATCCAGACAGGTAGTTTTACTGCGGGTTACATGAAACAATAGCTGGTTGTGTGATGGCCCCCGGTTAACCTGTGGTAAGGTGAAACCATGGGCACTGGACTAGAATGAACTGTTATATCCCAACGTTGATTTAAAGTTAAAATGAGACCTAGATTCACTCCAGTTGCAAAACTGTGTTTGCTCTGCAGCAAATGTTCATTTCATTGCCCATATCCGCAGCAGGCTGCTTTGAAAAAAAACAACTCACCTTGTTCCTGAATCTGGATCCTGCTTGCGCATGAAGCAGAAAGCCCTGGTAAAAAGACTTGAGTACAAACCCTGTAACTTCTCAGCTCATACAGCTCTCCCTCTATGTCCATGTTAAAAATGTATCTCTGCCCAATCTACAAGAAACTTCACTTAGTCTGGGCTTGATTTAGAAGTCTCTCCCGTTCAGGACATGTCCATTATGTGCTGCACTGCTGCTCACCTGGAAGCTATTGAGTGTTCCAAAAGAAAAATTATGGCCATCTCACAGGGGTGAGTCATCTCTGATAACTGGGTGAGAGAGGATTTTCTAGTTGTACACAACTTTGAGGTTTAAAAAATCCCCAAGCCTGTTTTTGTTCCACACGAGGCTGAAACCAAGTTCCTTCTATATGGAAAAAAAAAGAAGAAATATCCTCACTTAGCACGGCCAACAGTTCATTATTCAGCTCACATCAGGCAAAAAAGATTCAACACTGCCAGCTTCCCACATTCCAGAAACATTCTCTGACCACAGAAATATTAAAGATATCCTTCAAAATAGTTTGTGTTTTGTTGGATTTTTTTGTTTTGTTTTTATTTTTTGATTTTTTTTTAAGGCTAAATGGAATGGTGCCAACCTGTGAAAGTAAGAGGCTGGTTTTGGTAGCAAGTTGATAGTTTGGTGATTTACAGTACCTGCCTAGTACACAGAGGTCCTAAGTTCAGGCCTGTGAGAGCCCAGGACTTTAGGCTATTGTTGCTCCTAAGCTGCTCTTGGGTTTTGATCATATATCACATCCTAGAGATGAAAAATCTTTTCTGACAAAAGTTTTGGCAATGCTGTTATGTTTGCCTGCAGAATGCATACTTGTATCAGTCACTTGCCACTTTTTCTGATGAAAAAAACATTTAACTGAAAAACTTTACAAATTATTTCTTTGAAAACATTGGGCTTTCAAAGTTTTCAGAAAAATTAAATTAATTTTACTGTATTTTAGACTGAAAAGCACTTTGGTAGATTTCTAAATACCCTTTTTTTTCAGGGTGGTCCATTTTATATGGCTTGCTAGTATTTGATATACATTTTTGATATATTAGCTTTTCAGAGGACTTTGGAACACAAGACCCTTGTGCACTGTAAGAAGAAATAAATTTTCTTCTGTAAGAAGAAATAAAATTTCTAAAGCATGAGAAATGTACACTTCTGTATAGATGAAAAATGAGGGGAAATAACTATTTTCTCCCCTTTCTAATAGAGAGAATTAAGAGAAATCTAATAGAGTATTTGATGCTGTAGAAGCATTTGGTCTGGCTGATTACAAAGGGTAATTTTGTTGTCTTTACTGGGATTCATGTGAGTAGATGAAAAATTGCATCAACTGTAAAAGCAGAGAGGCTGTTCTAGTGTCTGTGATGACCTCTGGCACAACACAGACCAGGAATTCTTCAGCTGAGCTGGTTGGGAAAGGAGAAAATGCATGCCATCTGCAAAAGTGTAGCTCTTTATGCTCCTAAGCAAACTACCCCACTTGTTTTCTCCCCCAAGAGCTTTCCTCTGCCCTCAGCAGAGGTCTGCTCAGAGGACTCCTTTCTGGGATTTCCCAGCTCTTAAACAAATGAGAAAGGTTGATGAATCTTTAAAAAATCCTTCCCTTCAACTCTTTGTCAGACTGAGGACATAAATTACACTGGCAGCCCCATCCCAAGTTTTTTTTTTTTCCCAAGACAAATCCTATCTGAGTTACTGAGATGTGGTATTTTTCATTTTGCCTGAAAGACTCATTTAACCCATTCTTGGCTGCTGGCTGCAGCCCATTATCAGGGTTTGTGTTCCTGATTTTGATGCAGAGCTGACTGAGGGCTGTAAGATGCTGCTTGAGTCTTACTTTTATGAATAAGCCTAGCAAGAGAAAGCATGAAGAGAATTTAATCTGTCTGTCTGCTTGTGGATACTGTACCAATGGGAAGAAAATCAGTTTAAGTGGAACAGTGAGGATGTAGGCAGAATGAATCAAGGAGCAAGAAAGCGTGGTCTCAGCAGTGCTGACCAGAAGAATATTTCAGGACTGCCTTCAAGCAGAGGATTCAAGGGGAGAGTATTTCCTTCTCCCCACACTAAGGCTGTCTCTGGGCTGAACAGCAGCAAGGTATGCAGAGATGGTATGGTGCCTGAATCCTGCAACTGGGAGACGTGTGCTTGGATTGTGTCAGCCAGGTGTTTTGGCAGATGCTGTGCTCCTTGTGCTTTTGCTGGCTCTGAAGCTAGCTCAGGCATCTCTGCTCCATACCTTGGCATTTCCTTGGGGCTGAAGGAAAATCCTTGGGGGATTGCAGCTTGCATTGCTTAGGGGAATTGTCTGCATGTGTTCATGGATATATGACTGTTCTGTATGTAACTAAACTATTTTGTGCCTTGAGGTCACACCTGAAGTGTCATTTCTGTGCTGTTGGTTTATTCTTGGGTTTGAGAAAGAGTGAGCTCACTAGCTTACATGTTTTTCTCTTTACTTAAATGTCCTTAAAATAAATCTTTTCCTTAGCTATCTTTACTCAAAACTCTAGTGGTCATGACTAGAGTCAGCATTTTTAGTTAGTTTGCTACTTAGGAAGTGCTGATACAACATGAACAAGGGTATAAGGGTCCTTTCCCCTTCTGACTACTAGCTAGCAGAGCTGAGCTTTGTTTGTGAGCTTCTGAAGTAGCCAGGGACACAGGAGAGATGAGTACCCTTACAAGTATTCCTCTCAAGTGTCACCTTGGGGTCACTTCTTGCTTATAAAACAGCTTGGGGTTCTCTCAAGCTAAGATTGCTCCAAGGCAACACTTTTGATCAGGCATAACAGTGAAGTACATCCACCAAGAGAAAATGTTATATGTGTCCTGCACAATAAATAGCAGCTGGATACAGGGACATTCCATGGCAAATCACTATGGCTGTCACACAGCTCTCTGTCCCACGGGCATCCCACAGCAGTCAGGATGTGCCAGTGGCCTTCCCCTGTCCCAGCTGCCAAACTGGGTGCAAGTTTCAAAAGCAAAAGGAGCAGTGTCCTGAAATGCTGGTTACATTTTGTCTGTCTGTCTGACTTTCATTTATTTCTTAACACTTCAGCAAGAAGCAGCTTTGCTTTGCTCTTCCCTGCCCATCGCTGGCTGTCTATTATTGCCTGGTGTGAGTATTTTCAGTACTCTTTCCTTCTTCTTGCCAAATACAGTAACAGGGAAGGAGGAACAGGCTTAGGCTGGTAGCACTCTCTCTGTGTCTGCGCTTCTTCGTAAAATGGGGAAATGATATTTCTTTCTTTTGCCA
Organism: Parus major; assembly: GCF_001522545.3. NCBI lineage: Eukaryota > Metazoa > Chordata > Aves > Passeriformes > Paridae > Parus > Parus major. The sequence continues at coordinate 43,081,091 of NC_031770.1, read as the reverse complement.
TCATGTTGAATTGCTGCTCTATGCTGAGAAAAAACAGATTCGTAATTTTCCCTTTGGCTACAGCTGGGCTGTAATACAAATGTGTAAAAGTCTGAATCTGTTTCCAAGTTGATGTGAAAAGGAATGTACTGTCCAACCAGGATGGTGCGTACTGACCACAAATAAGAGTCAATGAACACTTTAAACAGTATATTTAAACAAGAGTTTCTGTCTGAACATCAGGAAACACTTTTTAATGTGGGCATTAAAAAGCACTGAGGGACTGAGCACAGGCACAGATTACCCAGAGAGGTAGTGGAGTCTCCATGCTTGAAGATATTCAAAAGCCATCTGGACATGATCCTTGGCAATCAGTTCTAGATGGCTCTTCCTGAGGAGGGGCTTTGAACTAGGTGACCTCCAGAGGTCCCTTCCAACCTCAACCCTTCTATGATCCTGTGTTTATGGTTTATGTTCAAGCCCATAACTCTTTCAGGTCAGAAGGGAAAGCACAAAAGCCTCCATCACATTCTGTTCACCTGAACTCTTAGATATTTTTATCATTTTGGTAGATGTTTTAATAAAAAATACTGACTTTATCCACATAATCTTTGGGCTTAATACAAACACATTTATATGATGCAGATCCTGATAGCCCTCAGAATTATGGAGAAAGGTGAATTCCTTTATAACTTAGGAATGTGAGCCATGTGCACCCAGTCAAGAGTGACCTCTCCCTGATACCAATACCTCATTTGTCCAAAGGAAAACCCTCAGCATTCAGGTGTGGAAATGGAAAGCCCTAGGAAATAAATTAAAAAGGGACACTATTCCCAGTCTGAGTTGGTTTATCAGTTACTTTGGGTTAATACAGTCCATTATGATGAGATATAAATGGTCTGAAGAAGTAGGGAAATTTTTAACAGAATTGTTGGATTAGGCTTTTTGAATCATCAGAGTAGATCCTAAGGATGTACATGTGACCAGGATAGTCCAGTGAACAACATGAATTACAAACATGAGGACCTTGCATGTTGTGAGAGACTCAGTCATGAGCTCTCCAAAATGCACAGCAAAGCAGGGGCTACACTGTACTTTCCAGGTCAGTGCTGCTGGAAATTGCCTCACTACAGCCAGCCAGTGATTGTAGTCTCCTCTTCTGTGGCCTTGATGTTTAGTCCCATACCTACCTGGTGTGCTTCTGACACATTTCCACAATGTTTAAGTGGCATTTCCTCTCAAATATGACCCGTTTGCCAGAAAGGGGTGCCTCTCTCCAGAGAAAGCTGTAACTTAGTGCTAAAAAAGATTGACTAGAGTGAAATGTACCCAGAGATGCAGAAGTGTGGAAGACAGGAAAAGAGAAAAGATAAATAGGCCATTTTTTGACTTGCAAATTGACTTACTTAATGACATTTTCATTAACAGTTTTTGCTGGTAAATGCCATGGGTTTCTCTCTTTAAGGCTGTCTACAATAATAATGAGTGACTCCAGTGGGAAGTGATTTACATAAGACATGCTTCACTCGCTGCAGACAGGAGCTCTGTGCTGGGCTAGAGAGGGAAGGAGAAAGGTAAGTGCACTCTGTAAATGAGGGGCAGCTTTGTAAATAAGTTGAGCAGTGAGCACCCATGAAAAATCACCTTCCTCTCCACTACCACCTTGGCCCAAAATGTCTCAGCTGAGTCACTGCACCGAGGTGAAGGTTTTTACGCAGGTGTGACACAGACTACTGTGGAGAAAAGGTCAGGATGAGCTGATGCAGATAAAGTTTGCAGAGGAGCTGTAGACAGGAGCAAAATCAGCTTTCCCTGAAGGGCTTTTTCTGCACATTTTGTATCACTTCTGTGCAAAGCGTCTGATCACAGCATTTCTCCAGATTTAAGTATCAGAAAAATAGATCCATATTTTGTGGTCTGTCAAGTTCCAGACAGACACCAATGTGAAAACATGACAAATAGAAAAGAGAAAATGAAATACCAATTTTTTTTTTGACTTCATAAAAATTCATTTAGTTTCTTCCTTAGTAGGCCTGAAACTTTACATTACAGCCTTTTCCTGGAGTTGGATATAATGCAGTCTGGACCAATTGTTGCTAGGTCATCCCCTGTGTGTTTTTTTCTTGTGGATGAAATAGTTTATGTTTGCTCATAAATAGAGATATATAGCTTCTTAGCTTCTTCCCCTAAAATTGCAGTAAAATAATAGAAAACATATTGCTGAAACTGTGCTCTCAAAGTGGATTCCAGTTAAAGCAGATAACAAGTGACGTCTCAGTTAAGTTGAGCTTTCTAAGAGTTACTCATCTAAGCTGTCCAGTGCATACTTGCCTAGAGGGAAAACTCCAAAATTGCTTAGGTCCTTTATCTAAGACACCTATTTTAAGATAAAATTTGTTTTCTGAGAGTTCTTATCTCTCTCCATTAGCTATAGAGAAAGCTTAGTGACTTAGATCTGAAGAATTTCAAAGACTATTTTGGTAGCTTGAGACACATTTTGTTTAGGAGATGACAGAATAGTTTTGAAGTGCAAGTATAGCTGCCATAGGTCTAATTTAAATTTATATATTTTTTAATATATATATATTAATAAACTATATGCAAATACAGTTTATACACTTAGCATGCTTTCAATTTTTTTTCCTGCAAAATGTCCTTGAAAAGGAAAAATATTATCATCTCTTGCCTGTGGTAAACATTTATGCCATTGAAATGAGGTTGTAGATACAGTCAAACACTTTGATTTCTGAAAAAATTAACGTCTCAGACCACTGGAAAGTTACTTACAGGAAAATAAGGCATAATTAAGTAAACAATTCCTGTTTCTCACATCTCCATGGAAATACGCTTGTTGTTCAGATCAGTAGAAGTAAACATTTTGCTGGTACTTCGACCATGAGGACTAGCCTGAAGGTGCTATTAACAATCAGAGAAGAAATCAAAGACTGGAAGGTAAGAGCTTTTACTTCATGAACCCTAGTTAATTTGATGGTTGGGAGGTAAGGACTGTTATGAAAACTTACACCGGCACCTATATTCATTACACATAAATTACCAATAAAATTTCCATTCATGCTTTTTAATGATAGATTTTATTTGGGAGTAGTAAGGAGGGCAGTCTTGTGTTCCCAGTCATGGTGTCTTCTATGAAACTTCATGTAGACCAAAATGATTTGTCCTCATAAGTTTATTTTCTATGTTTGGGTTTGTACTGAATCCAAAATATTATTTCATCAGAGCAAATTATAAGAGCTGCAATTCAAATATTTTCATATTTTGCCTTCCTTTACCTAATTTTTATGTCAGCTATGAATGTCAAAAATCTAAAAGGTAAAGTATCCCTGGTTTTCCTCGGAGATTATGTTGATCAAAATTTCTTGGAAGTTGACTAAAATGTAATGTAAGCTTTTGATTCTTTAAATGGCCTCTTTGAAATGTTCACAGTTCTTCTGAACTGTATCTGTAAAAAAAGTGGGAAGATTAGATGTGAAGTTTGTCTTGAAAAAATCATATTGTTGTCTTTTAAATTAGTTCTGCAGTGGGCATGGTGCCTGTAGTTTTCTTAATCTGTTAAACCTTTTTTTATAAATTAATATTTTGGACAATGATGAATATAAATAATTTACATCGACAGCTTTCATGTTGTATGTTCACTGAGCTGGATTTACAAAGGCATCAAGCCAGGATGTAAATCCTGTCTTTATTAGGTTATGAAATAGAACCTAGCCAGAAGGTATAATGTCCTTAAGCTGTAACATCAGCAGCAACAGACAGACCTTAATGCTGCTGGACCTAATGGAATTAAATTTCATGTATGCTTAATGAATGCAAATGCCACTTAATTTTTACAGCCTGAGTTGTAATACATTGCATGTGACACATCTACTCCTGAAAAAATTATTCAAATGTGTGATTCTTACACCCAGTGTCCAATTTCACCACTGTAAAATGTATCCTCTTAGGGAAGAGGGAGTGAAGAAACATGCCAGCAATATTACTGCATAATTTAAGGCAGCCACCAAGGAGGAATGTTAAAATATGCACCAGGCAATTACAATTGTTGTATATGTTTTTATTCTCCTTTGCTGCTTTTCAACAAGGAGGAGTAAAAAGATTTAGAGCAAGTGGCAACCATAGCAACAAGGAATTTTTGGTTCAACGTGGTGCTGTATAACTTCTGGCAGAGAAACACATTTCTGGATACTCTGGCAAGTGTTGATTCTTCCAAAAGATGTGTGTGGCACTTCAGTTCTGACTCTCAGGCGCAAGTCCTACGGACATACATGAGAGCCAGTTTTGGTGCAACCCAAGCTGAAGCAATTACAAGTGGGTTACAGCAGAGCTGGGTATGATACTTGTTCAGTGATACCTTGGTCTTGTTAGTTATCAGTAGAGAGAACGATTCCCATTCTGCTCCCCATGAGAGAGAAAGGAAATAGAGGTGATGAGGAAGAAGGTTTCTATCCCTTACCAGTCCCTTGCTCCATCCAGCCGCGTCTGAGATGGTCCCAAGCAGAGCTTTGCCCCTCTGACCTGATCGCACCAACAAGTCTGCTCTGAGGGGTGCAAAGAACCCACTCAAACACAGCTCCTCAGGGGTGGTAACTCCCAGAGCCACTGTGTCCTTGTGTCCTGTGTATTTGCTTACAGACAACCAGGTGGGCAATGACCTTGAAAACGAATAAGCAAAAATTAAAGGGATGTATGGGTGGGATGCAGAATTCAATCATGTATGCAGAGAGCCCAGAAAATGTTTTCAGTTGATGGGGGTCAGGAAGGTTTTAAAATATAGCCAGTGATCAGTCCCTGTGCCTTTTACAAAATAAAGTGGGTGTTGTAATATCGAAGATTATGGCAGACATAGTGGTTACAGAGAAGTCTGGCTACTGATTACAGACTTAGCTGTGCAAGGCCAAAAGGATGTGTGGCTATCACTTATGTGAAAATCTTGACCTTCACAGCCATACACCAAAATTAAACATCCATTGCTTCTCGTGACAAAGAGTAAATTTGCACAGTTAATTCTGAAATGAAAACAGCAGCAAGATGACAGTGCAATGAATGGTATGCAATCTGAAAGATGAGATCAGTGTTATTTCAGAGAATGTGTTAGAAACAACCATAATTAAATGTCAGTTTTTTCTAATTCTTTTGGAGGCAGTCCTTCTGCTTTACTGTATGAGATGGAACTGTTCTACACACTGACTTAGAGCAGGCTGAGGGGTCTTAAATCTGATTTAATGGCCCAGACACAACCTCCAGTAGATATATTGGGGTATGTATGTATGTATGTATGTATGTATGTATGAATTATTATTATTATTATTATTGTTATTATTATTATTATTATCATTAATAATGATAATAATAATTATAATAATTAATAGCCTTGTTTTCCTTAACCTTTTTCTGTGATCACCTTTGGAAGATACTTTGCATGCCCCATGTCTGCAGATCCCAAGCTGCAAGCCACTACATGATGAAGCATCCCTTGAAAGCCCCTTAGCCAGACATTAATTTCTGCCATTGAATAAGTTTTACAAGTAATTTGCCCATTGCTTTCTTCCAGACATGGGGAGTTGGGGATAGATCCCAGAGACAATGCAGGTAAAGTACACATCTGACCATTTTATCTAACACTTCTTTGAAGGTTAGTTATCATGAAAAACTGTGATAGCGCATAGATCTCCTCCACCTCATTACACCTTAATTTGGGAACCTGAGACTATAAAATAGTTTCGTAAATTATCTGGAAATAGCTATGTCTGACTTTGGATCCCAGAGGGGGAAACCTATTGCCCTTTGGAAAGACATATGAAGTTACCTGTGATCAAGGCAGTACATCTTAAAATACCTTGTCTCTGTATGTCCAATCACTTTATTAAGATGCAACAGCAGGAATTAGAAGGAGAGTATTGTCACTTAAGAATATAGATGCTCAGAAAGGAATGAATTGAGGCAGAAATCCGATCTGCTACTTGCATTATTTTTCAGCAACACCATTTCTTTGACAGCCTGGGTTTAAAAAAGCAGAAGGTGGGTAATATTATTTGAATAAAGTTCCCAGCAACTGTTGCATATGGATCATCTTTGTACTGTGCATATTGTTTTCTCCACACTCGTTTTGTTTCTTGCATTGGAGCACTTAAAGGGTATCCAGCAGAGTTATAAATCTGCATAAATATTTGATAACTCTAATTGGGCAGCCTGCACCATACTTTCACCCTTGGGCATGTAGTGCAAATAAATGTGCATGGCACCCGTACATAAAATGTTAAGGTGGTCAGGGAATGTGTGAGACTGCCTGAAGCATCAATTTTAAACAGCTCTATTTGTGCTGTTTCAAAATCAAAGGAAAAATATGTTCATATTTTATAATTAGAGAGAATTGCTGTTAAAGGATTTTACATTATTTGTTAAATTAACACGAATATCATCAACTTCTCATTGTCACTTCAATTATAAACACGTGTCCTCCGAGGAATCTTTCACATGTGAGTCTCATCTTTAGAAGTGTACACAAGATGAGAAAGGGGTTTGCGGCATAGGATGGTCTAAATACCATTTTTGGTTCTTAGCAAAAGCATTGTTAATCATGGATTTAATTTATTTTGAAGAGAGATGAACTATAATTGTAGCTCCCAGAAATACATACTGCAGGACATTCTCCTTTATTTTCTGCTAAATATAATTTTTAATCTAAAAAAAAGTCATTTATTTTTATTTTGAAAAAGCTGCATCTGAATGTCTATCAATTGACCATTCTTCCTGAGCCATTGAACGGTTGAAATACTAATACTGAGAAAGAAAAATCTCCTTTTTTCACATCCTATCCACATCATCTTAAATGCAGAAAACCTGAGGTCATTCTTGTGAGTGGGCATAAGACCAGGGTTCTCATCCTGTGAATAACTCTGATACTTCTAATTTTTCTTCTCCATGACTTGAAAAGTTGAGGCAGTTCAGGGAAGTCCCAGACTTTCCAGTCTCACATTTAGTTGTATCACTTGTTTAACTGAAATAAAATGCTTCTTTTATGCCTTTTGTTTGGTTGGTTTTTTTAGCTTCAATGTGTCCAGGAAGCTGAGAATATGAGTCCTGTGGGACTCTTCTTTGAGCTTCTCTGTTTTCCATGTTTCTCCCCAGTCTGAGTGCTTCGATTGAATTGCACCTACTTGACCACACCACAGCCATGCACTGCCCATCTGTGTGTAATGCTTCGGCCAAAGGGGCAGCAGGAGAAAGTTCCCCCCAGAGAATGCTTATGTTGTTCTGCAGTCTTGTGTGCAGCACTGCAGCAATTCAAGTGGACACAGCTTGGTGTTGAGCTGACACTCCACAAATTCATCTGAGACATTTCTATCAAGGCTGACATGATTCAAAGGCATTTCATTTCTGTGTCTAATGAAAAAGTGAAAAATTACTTTTACCCACAGAAATTTTGACTTTACGAAGAGCTGTATTTCCAGTAATAAAGACAACGGCATTTCTCCTGAACAGCATAAATCAAAGTTGTTTTCCTGTTTACAAACATCCTGGCCTTGCCTACGGGATGTCCGCCTGTATTTCAAGGTAATTGCTCACCCTTGGCTGTCCTTGTCAGTGTGGTTGAGTGTAATGGGAAAGAACCTACATTTAAAAAGTAACAATACACACTTTCTCCTTTTCAAAAAGAAGAAAATGTATGCTTCTTTAACATGTCTCAGATAATCTAGGCCAAGCCCTTGGCCTTCTGCTTGTGTATCTTCCCTGTTGTAGCACCTGGGACCATTACGAAAATGAAGGCAGCAGGCACTCCCAGCGGGAGTCTCCTTGCTGCGTGTGAAAGTTTCCAGTCCCTGTGGGCTAGGCCGGTCACCCTCCACACCTCTTATTGTTGAGGGAAGAAATAGTCTCTTTTCTGGCTCTTTGCCAGATTTTTTGCCCTGTCCTGGCATTCATATTAGGACAGGAACATCATGCCCTGCAAGTGCTCCTTTGCTCTACTGTCTGTGCAGAAACTCTGGGCAGCTCTAGTAAGGTCTGTGTTTAGTTAAATTAGTCAAGGAGCCTGAGAAGATACCTCCTAACTACAGACATAAGGAAGTATGACAACTATTTTAAAACTGGTAACCATCCATCATAAATGCTTCACTGAAATTGGTTTGTTAGTTGTTACACATGACATGTATAACAATGTAACAATGTTACATTGACATTTTGTTGTTAGTAATATTCTCTTAGCCTGAGAAATATTAATTACTGTGAATAAGTGAGTTTCAGATCCAGGAGCCATCAGCTTATGAAAATTAAACATTTGTCCTCAGCTTCAACAGAGCTTTTTTAATAGTAAAAATAGCTGGATATATGAGGCTACTGCTCATTATACTGGAACACCCTTTAGTTTTGGCAAATGTCTAATTTCTAAGTGGCCTGGCCTGTTTTACATTGAGGCATCCAAAACTCATCAGAGCTCTTTCACGTGCATCCATAAATCTGGGAAAGTACATTTATAATCGATTATCTATTTGAGGTTGCTAAGGTTTTTAATTTTCTTCTGAAGGTGAAGACCTCAGTGGCCACTCAGAACTAAATCATATGACCTGAGGGGTTTCAAGGTTTTTGAACACACAAACGAACTTGGCAGCAAAGGAAATATTCTTCTGTCCCTAGTGTAAAATTGTCTTTAAAATGAAGCAGAGAGAGAGAGGTGTTGGATATGGAGTCTGCTGGGATAGTTAGCAGAGACTTTTACAGCTAGGATACTGCTTACTTTTCTTCACTGGAAGAAACAAGATTTGTGAAACAATTCAGCTATTTGCAATCTTTGAGATGTTTTAACAGTATCCTACTGGTGTCCTAGAAACCCTGCATCAGGTGTGGCTTAGATGTCCTAGGAAGTCTGAAATTTATATCTCACCCCAACAGAAAAAGCCCAAGGATCATTGTTTGAGCTGAAGAAATGGCATTGTAGCACCTGTGGAATGCTCTTTTTAACCCTTTGCTATTCTGCCTAATAGCAGTATTTTTTTCTTATACTAAAAAAAGCAATAAAAGCAAATTTTTCAGTTAATTTTTACACATATGAATTCTAAATCAAATATTCTGAGTGCACCGAATGTGCATTTTTGCTCGAGAATGACAAATATATGGGGAAATGTTAGGTTTTCTGTGGCAGAGGAAGAGGGCAGACAAAGCTCTGAAGTAAAACAAACCTTTGAAGACTTTTATTCAGTAGCACCATGTTTGGCTTCCTATAAAAATTAACTGTGAGGAGTGCAGATGATAGATACGATGTTTCTAAAAGCATTTGCTGATGTATTGGGGCCTAGTTTTCTGGGATAGAGTTGCAATTCAGCACTGTGCTGTACCCTGCCCTGCACTTGGGTGGTGATTGCAGGCCGGGCTGCCTGCTGCTTTCTGGATGGGGAGGGTGAAGCAGAGGAAGTTGGAGGTCAGTCCTATCTGCCTCACAGCTGGGTTTGTGGTTGGAGTCAGCCACAGTGCACTTTGTGTCAGCTACACAGGAAACATTTGAAAGAAATCAGAAATTTAGGTAGTTGAAATGTTTTTAATGAATTTAAGCCATTGATTCCTTGAGAACATGTAGTTTAATTTTAGCACAGCATTCCTGTGCTAAATTAAAATTTACAGTGATTTAATATGTAAAATTTAATGAAATTTAATAAAATTAAAATTTAATGTGTAAATGAAATTTATAATGACAGTCCTGGGAACTGTCACTGTAAAAGGAGAAATTGTAGGACATGTATTGGAGCAGGGCTTGTGGTACATTCCTGGAATGTAAATGATCAATCTGACTGCTGTGAGTTAAGACCAGCAGTCTCGTATAGAAGTACCTGATATTATCCCCAGTAAAGTAATATTTAGGCTGCTTTATACATCTAACACTAAACCTAGTTGTCTCCAAAGACAGCCATGGTGCAGGCACCCTGCCTTCATAAGTGCTTGTTACGGACAGAAAGTGCTGTAATGCCCGTGTTTTTATTGCCTTTCATCTGCAGCATCTGGGCAGCTTCCTTGTATCAGCAGCAGTAAAGGCTAAAGTTATGTCAAGCCCTGGCACCCTGGCACCAAGAGCAGTGCCTGCTGCTCTGGTTGAAGATCTCCAGGGAATCTGGCAGGCAGCAGTGGATGCTTGCCCTGCCAGAGGTGCCGTGTGCTGCCTACAGGCAGTGGACTATAGCTTGTGCCCAGCTTTGCTTATCCCAGTGCAATAGATAGCAAAGGAAGTGGCAAAAACTGACACCATGCAGTCATAGAGTCATTAAGGCTGAACAAATCTGAGTAGGTCATATTTTCCTTTGAAACAGAGGAAAGGGCTCTTGGAAAGGGTCTAAGATTTTTACATGGTTTACATACACGTGCCTGTGTGATTTGGATGAGTTCTGGTAGCTCACATTTAAAAGGAGGGGTCCTGATACTGGGGCCCAGGACTTTTTCTAACCTGAGCTGTTACTGCATCTTCATCTGGTTCACCAATATTCCTGCTTTTCCAGTCCTGGGTTTTCCCTCAGGTGTGTTGCAGGTTGATGAATTTATGGTGGCTTAAATGCTGATGAATGACTGATTGCCAACATGAAACAGATGCTATTTGTGATATTATGCTAGAATTGGGCCCTGCTGTTGAGAACAGAATGAGTGGATTAAGCCCTTTCATTACTTTTGCCTGCTTGAGAGATAAAATGTCTGCTTGTCTTCTGGAAGACTGGCCAGAATGTGTGATTGCTTGTGACACATTGCTCTGATTTTGCTCACTGCTGCAATCTCACATCAGTTTGCAGAGTTTTAGGTACATGTTGTTCTCTGCTGAAAATCTATTTGATTTGGGCAGGCTGCTATAGAGGTTTACCACTGTTCTGTACTTTATTAAATAATCATTCAGGAAGGTTGCCATAGCTGCAGGTGCCACATAATCAGAGTTTTTCTTTTTCCATGAAGACTTCAACTTCTTTGTCAAAAGAAAGATTTTTTTTTCTGTCATTTACAGGAGTAGTTTACGTCATCATTACTAAAGAGTGTGTAGCAAGAGTGCAGGAAGTGATTCACCAGTGTGCAATACAAGAGATAGAAAGACAGTTAAGAAAACTGTCTGAATTACATAGACCAGTGGAGAGGTTGGATTTTATATGGTCCTATTTTTATTCTCTATTATTTTCAGAAAAACAGTTGTGTCAAGATGCAAGGCCTTCTATTCTACTTCCTTTTCTTCAGAGTTTTTCTCCCATTCTACATAGCACTAGTTTAAAGAATAGTTCAGGTTTCTGAGGCTCATTTTTTTTATGGACAGTGACAGAGCTGTAATGATAACAGCCTTCTTGAAATCATCACTCTGTCACAGTTGCCTTGAGGGAAACACTTTGAATCAGTGACTAGAGATGGAGTTTTACCATCACATTAACCAGAAAGTCACAACCAGTTTGAATTTCTACTAATGTAAATCAGAAGTGAATCAGCTCTACACCAGTGAGATTTCAGTGCCAAGCACATTTTTAGTCTATGTTTCTCACATTGACTGCTCTAACAATGCTCACTTATTTTCCTCCTGTAGTAAAAAAAGTCCACATTTCTGTAGGAAATCCTTTTGTATATACAGTTACCATGCATATTATGTTAACTTTTAGCATGGATAAAATCAAACATCTAGTCTTTTGCAGTTTGTTTTCCCTGAGACAGGATGTATACTTTCAAGACGTGTAAGCATTGAAGTATGAGTAAGTAAGCATGAAGTAAGCATTGTTGAATAGATGTAGTCAGGTCTGTGCTCCAAACCAACTCAAGAGATGGGTTTTTAATCCTTGATATAGTGTAGTTTATTTAAAAGCAGACATAGAGGTGGGTTTTATTAGGATAGCTTTTGCTAAAGTAAGAAATAATGGGGAAAATAACTATTCAGTCTCTCCAGGTTTGTAGATGAAACAATGGTAGAAATACAGACATTTTATTTTCCTTTGCTCTCTCACTAGACAGCTGACTTAAATAAAGCCATCTTTTGTTAATATTTCTGAAACAACACGATGAAGCTAGATTTCCCTTTTAAAGTAAACTTCACTACTTGTAGACCAACAAAGCCAAAAGAACCTCAGTGTGGATGGTGATATAATAAACTGGCCCTGCAGAGATTGTAAAGATAAAACAACCCGAAACAAACAAACAAAATAGCACAATGAAAATTCAAGTTCTTATTACACTGAAATAAGGAATAAAAACTCTCCATGAGATGAAAAAGAAAATAATTTGAAATAACAAAGCAATTTCACTTTCAAAGAGTTTGTTTGTTTTGAATGAGTGTTCTCATTTCTGGTTAATTGGTGAGTTTTACCTAAGTATTTTGAGTCCTACAATCCTACAGTTTCGGATTTCGGATGGGAAGCTGAGTAATATTATATTGCTTGTGTCTGAGGTGTGAATTTTCTGCCTGTTTAATTTTTTATTTTTATTTTTTTTTTAAATTGGCAAATGCTAAGCACTAGCTTAACATAAATGAGTTTCAGACTGGAAAAACCAGATCCATCAGTCCCATACTATTCAGGCATTGTCCCTGTGCCCTTGGCTCTCACAGAACCCCAGCTCTGCTTCCCTAGGAATGAGTGGGGAAGCCAAGATTTGTGTGGGCTCTTCACATTCTGTAGGCAGCTGCTCAGAGGCTCACTCATGGAAGAGCTGAGCCCTGACTTTGGCTTGAAATTCACCAGACTGCCCTACTTCTGTAAATCTGGCCATGGTGGATCTAGCTGCTTTTCAGCTTTGGCTCCACTGTCTTTTTTTTCTGGCTCCTCAGGAGTCTTGTGTTTTGGCTCAGCAATACTGACCCCTCTTCCAACTGCACTGCTGCTCCCTTGGGACATTCCTTACAGATGCACTGTTTCTCAGGGTATCTGATCAGCATGACACTCCTCTCCCAATGCCTAAACTTTAGCCTTCTCGGTGACCTGGCTACAAGTGTCCTGGCCCTCGTTCTGCTGCCATCTTGCTCCATTTTCCACCTGTGACAATTGTCTAAGCTCCCTTTTTCAGATGACTGAAATGGCACATTTTCTCCACAAACCATCTCATTGATGCCAAGTGCCCCTCTCTGCACACCCTAATTGTAAGTGCTGCAGGCCTGTCAAGTCTTGCACATCTGAAGCTTTGCACCTTGAGAGCTCTGAAGTGGAAAGAAACAAGTCTGTTATTAATGGACTCTGCTTTCCCCTCCAGAGCCAATTCTTCTGGATGACCTACTGCAGCATTTCTCTAATCTTCCAGCTCGCCTTCATCACTGGTTTTCAGACATAGGAGTCTGGTTTGACTGGTACATGTTTGAGAAACTGGATATTTCTCGTCATGCCTGAAAAGGAGGGCAAGGAGGCAATGAGCTGTAAGGGTACAGAAGCAGGAATTGGGAAGATAGATTAATTACTTTTGTTGATTAAAATGAGGGCAGGTTGTACGGTATCAATATACCTGGTATTGTTCACAGTCTGTGCTATGAGATACAGAAATTTGCATGACAAATGTGTGCCCTGAGGTCATCAGGTGACAGCTACATCCTGGTGGTCTGCTTTTGCTGCATGCATCTGCTGATAAGTCCTGCTGGTGAAGGTAAAAATGTAAGGACCTAAATGCAGAGGGGACTGACTGTATAGCAGCATGAACAGAGCTTCATAAATCAATCTTTCCTCAGGAAAAAAAATCCCTGCAGACTCCAGCCTGCTACAGAGGGACCATAAATATCTTTTAAACACAGGAAGCAGATCATGTTTCTGGAAGAAGCTTTACTCTCCAGAGTTTATATGTTACAGATCTTCTTTCACATAAGTTAATGTAAAGCCGGGCTAAAATTGTAATAAGTGAGATCAGGCCCTTTGTCAGAAGCTGAGATATTAATAAACAACTTTGTCTTCAAACAATGTGGGCCATCCATCATGTGTTTCAGCCTTAGAAAGTAGCACATGGTTCTGAGGAGAGGGTCTGGAGTTTAGTTTGCTTTGAAGGAAGCAATGGTCAAAGAAAAATGTCTTCTTTGTCCAGTGAAATCATTCTCTCATTTCCATGGTACCACATCGTGCGTGTTCTAAGGGATTGTTGCTCCCCATCAACCTCAGCCACTGCTCCTGCTTCATCAGCTGTGTGAGGGCTCTTATTACCTCAAATATATTAAGCTATATATTTCTCCCATGTCAGCTAAGAAAACAAAAGGAATTCAATAAGTGAAATTTTGGAAGGAAGAGTGTCATGGCCATAAAAAAGAACTCCCTACAGAAATATACTTCCAGCAATAAACTCTGAGTGAGCTGTAGGAATTATTTATTAAATGGACAAAAAAACAATGAAAATTAGGTAGTGCCATAGGGCACTTTGGCAAAAATTGGTTAGAAAGTAGAAATTCAAGTATTTGAAAACTTACACTCTAAATAGGAAGCAAAGTTTTAAAAGTATTTAATAGGAAATCTCTGTTTTAAAAATAATTTGAAAATATTTAATAATCTCATACTGGTTATATTGAAATAGTTTAATATCACTTATTATATTTAATGCTTTAGTATCTTAAATAGAAAGCCAAAATAATCAGGTAAATGTAAACACTTCAGCATCTCAAGAACAGTTTCACCTTAACGGGGTGGAATAGCCAATATAAATTTACTTAAGCTTTCAGTTATATTAAACTTGTCCCAGACCACTGGATTCCCTTTCAGAGTTTCACTTTTGGAGAAGCTTTAAAGGAACATTTGGCCACCAAATATTTTTTGACCAACATTATGGTAATAAGCATGTCCCACCAGTGGGGTGTTCATACCTGGCTGCTCACGATTACTCTGTGGAATGGTGTTTCTTACAGAAGGACAAGTGATAAGGCACCCTCTCACCAGTCTCAGATTCAGCCTCACAGCTGCCCCTCCAGAGCAATAAATCTCTGACCAAAATAGTTCTACTTTCTGCAGTCTTTACAGGCCTTCAGAAATGTGCATGCTTGCAACAACTAGATTTCTAGCTTGGCTTGATTCTATGTGTTAGAGCAAAACATAAGCAAACCAGCTTCCTTTCTGTTACTTAAATTTTACTGTTTCCTAGAAGTGTGACAATTAACAGCACTTATAGAAAGAAATCCTGTAGGTCACTGGGACTTTAAATAGTAAATGTGATAATCCTCTTATATTTATACTTCTCTTTCTAAAAGGAAATCCTTGAACCTGTGGTACTATTCTCATTTTCCACACAGAAAGTGGAAACAGTCAACTAACCTTAGGAGCCGGGTTCTCAGAAATTACCAAAATAGACTTTTGGTGAAAGAATGGGATAAAAAACAGTTTACAAGCCCCTCCTTCTCACACTTATAAGAAAGAAAACTGAAGCCCTGGGAATACTTGCCTGTTCTTTTCTTTATGGGAACAAATCATATATGATGTAAAATAAGCGGATATAATGCCATTATATGTTCTGTTGAATATTAATATGTATCTTTTCACATAGGTAATTTACTCCAAGATTTTATGGAATATGCTGGCTCTTTTTCCTTTTTTTTTTCTTTTTTTAGCATGCCATAAAAAGTAATTTTAAGAACTTATTGTTTTAATAGATTTTATAGTAGCTTCTATAATAGAAATATTATTTCTTCTGTTGCATCATGCAGTAATGCTTTAGCATATTTTTATTTTCTTTTGCACTTCAGCTTTACTGCCTACAAAATTAAAATAGCAAGTTACCTCCTATAAAAGGCAGTATACACAGAGCAGTATAAAAGATCAAGATATTAGTGCTCTTCCTGTTTTTATCCTTTCTGACGCAAGCGTTCAGCTAAATATAAAGTGTCATGATAAAGTGTTCCCATAGCCAGAGAAAATGGTGATGGAATCAAGGGTTTCTTTTAGTTTCTTTTTCTCTGTCAAGCCAGAGTCTTGGTTTTCTGATGGCAGAGGGATTCCAGCTGGTTGGCACCCTAGCCTGTTGTGTTGGGACCCTTTCTGCTCAGCACATAAGTGCAGAAGTTTCTTTGTTTTAGTTTTCTTTAGGACTGTGCACCTTGCGTTGTCCTGGCTCTGATCTGGTATTTCTTGGCAGCTTTTTCCCTCAGCTTCTCTATTTCTTTTCATGTTTGTAATTGATACTGAAGCCTTTGCAAATAAACAAAGTGTTCTGCACGTGTCTTTGTTTTGGGAGACCTGGGGTTGCTCATGGGACAGAAGATGCCTTGGACCTGCTCACTGGCTCCATTAGGGCTGCCCTGGAACTCTCTGAACTCTGTGGCAAATGACGGGCAGCAATTACACCCAACCCTTACCATCGTTTTAAGAGGATAATAACTATTGTGAAAAAAAATTATCAGTGACACCACTGCAGCATCTGATCACCTAATTGCATATTTCATCTTCTGCTTATATAAATAGCAGCCATGAAAGAAATATAATTAATATTGCAGCAAGGAAAATGTTCTAGCGGCTGTAATTAAGGCTGGATAAATCGTTAACTGCGAATAAATAATCCAAAGCATTCTTGATCCTTTTGCTTTGTGAATCAATTAGGGAGTTCTAATTTCTCTTTTTTCTCCTCTTTCCCTTTATTTTTCCCCCTAAATGCAGCTCTTGCCAACATGGCAGAAAACATCAAACTTCTATGGTGTTCAAGTTGTCTGTTTCATGGGGTAGAATTGCTTAACCAAACTTCATGGTGCTGGTGGGTAAAACTTTCAGAAGAGCACAACAAATCAAAAAACACCAGTAAATGGGAGGGGGCGGATTCAAATTGTGACGAGGTGTAATTTTTGAAGGTAGCTGAAGGCGTAACTTCAGATGTCATTGGTGTCTTTGCCTGCATGGAGGAGTGAGCACTGGTCCATGTTCCCAGGGCTTCCCAAGCTTTGAGGTGAATGGACTCTCTTGTGAGTAAATAGCAATTAAAAGAGGATGTGTGTGGTCAAGGTGAGCTGTGTTTGGAGTTAAGGTGAATGGCCATCATGGCCACTGGTCTGGATTGCTACTGCTCTTCTGGATTGCTACTGCTCTGTATTTTATGTTGGTATTTCTACCAGCACAGAAGGGATCCTGTATGATGTTACAAAATAAAAGAATAATTTTTACAAGTTTTTCCCTGGCATGAATATCTCTGTAAGGTCCATGACACTGAAGAGTTCAGCTTTGCCACAACAACATTTGCTTTAGGTCTGGTGTACCCAGCTTGTACACAGACACTGCACTGTGCTGGAATTTTAGACTTAGCTTATTATTTTATTCAGAGAATCAAAATCACAGAATATTCTGAGCTGCAAGGGACCCACAAGGATCATTGAGTCCAACACTTAAGTATATGGCTGAATTCACAACCTTGGTGTTTTTATGACCAAGCTTTTAACAACTGAGCTAAGGAAAAATTCACAGAAGGGTACTCCAAATTCACTGAAATGTACTGAAAATGTTTCCAAAATTGTTATTGTTTTGCCACAGTGAACCCATCCCTATGGCAGCTGCTCTGAATGAGTGATGGGAAGTACAAAAAAAAAGAGATTGTTGCTTCAGAAAAAATTTAGTCTGAGAATACTTAGTAAGTTATGAGTTCCTGATTTTTCCTAATTTCCCACAAAGGTGAGATTTCAAGCAACCTGTGCACAGGATTGCCAGAAAAATCACAGAAGGCAGTTCACAAGTTCTGGCTGTCAGTCAGGAGAACTGGCTTGTCAGCAGTGAACCTTGAATTTTACTGTTGTTAAGTACCAGTTGGTCCAGAAAGATGCAGAAGGCATGCTGAAGCATTCTGTTTGTTGTTGCAATTGCTGATATAAATTGGCTAAACCTCTAATTACCCAAATCTGGGGACTAATAATTTACACACACTATTTTCCACACAGTAAAATTTATTTGAGACCCAGAGGAACACAGATTTTAGCTACTTAAATGCCAATTTTGAAAGCCAGAGGCTAACTATGTGTACTTCAGCATATGTGCGGGAGTGTCAGAAGCATTCGGGCTCAGCCTTGAGCTGACTACGCTGACTTTGCAATTTAGCCTAGAGCTTATCTCCTGGTTTTGGCAGAAGAGATGAAATTTATGATCTGTCCTGGTGACATTGGAAACGGCCTCATGAACATGTCTGAGTTGTTTTGTTAGCTTTGCAAATTCATGGCTGAAAAGATCAGGTCTCACCTTGACGAAAGACCTGAACATATCCCATTTCAAGGTTCTGTAAAAATACCAAGAGAGTAATCATATTTAATTTTATTTTTTTTTATAAGAGACTTTAGGCAAGCTATTCTGCTGAGATAGGTAGGATATTCTCATGTGGTGGGACAGGTGATGAGGGATGCTAGTTGTATTGATCAAAGATACTGTGACAGAGAAAACCAATAGAGCGCTCTCTTTGCCTGACCTGTGTTCCCCCCTCCTTAATCTAAACCACCAGCACTGCTACATTTGGTATTCAGATATGAAGGTTTATTGACTCTGACATGACTACAAGCAAGGGAATGGTTTAAGATGTGACCTTCACTACAACGGCTGCTGGGTAGGTCAGTCTGAGAGATCCATCATGTGTGCTTTTAAGCCTCAGCCACCCTGCAACTCACAGTGAGGCAACTCAATGAAACAAATGAAAACAAAGTCAAAGCAAGAGCAGAGAGGATCATTAATATCATCTTGGTTTCCTTTACATGGGCACTATTAACATTTTTACAAAAACATGCATTTGTTGACATTCTAAATAGCATCTGAAAAATATCTCCTGGGTAGGTGGGTGGCTGTACTGTGGGAACAGAGGGGGGACAAGATACGATACACACACATCATTCGTTTGTTCACCTTGTCCTTCTGAGGTGTGTAGGCTTTGCCCTTGCTTGTTGTGGGGGAATTCTTTCATATACCATCTGGCATGGCATTCCTATCAACAGGGAACAAATTAAAAATCCCACCCTGGCTGACAGTTTTTAGCCATTACTATTATATGAATATCTAATGTACTTTCCTGGGAGGTTTGGGGGTGTGATGCCTCATATACATAAGTGTGAGTGTGTTGGACATAAAACTGTGCTGTTAATCTGTAGGGATTTTGGTCTCAGTGGATTTCCTGGACTGCTATAATATCACAGTCTAGACTCCTACCTATTTTTTCTGCCCCAAAAGTCAGACATTTCATGAATCCATCTCATATCTTCTCAGATTAAAATTTCTTGCAGCACTTTGTAAAGAATATATATCAGACAGTACATATGGTTTTCTGCAGAGGGCCTTTGCAATGTTTGCTGATTTTTTTTCTGAGTCTATGGTTTTCCTGCCTTGCTTCCAGCTTCCAAACTGAACCAAGAGAAAATTTGATATGGTTGAATATTTATGACTTTCCTATATTAAAAAGTTCTTGACCTGATATGAAAAAAGCACTCCACAGTTATGAACAGGAAGAGGCAATCTGTAAAACTGAAGGTGAAGGAAAGGTCTTTTCCCCACTGTTAAATTCCAGCCTATGCAAATGGTAGCTGTATTGGAGATCAATAGCAAAACCCCCATAGACTTTGATAGGAGAACAATTATGTCACTGTTGGTTGTCTTTGAATTCCTATACTGGATATCTACTGTTTGCTTGGCTGGCCTTGTCTTGAGAGACCAACTGGCTTTTTTTCCTTTGTTTTAGGTTGCTCATATACATTAACTGCAGAAATTCCTACGTTAAAGCCTACTTATAATGGTCAGGAATAGACCAACTTTTAAATTGTATGGGGACTTGTGTCCTGGCCCTTTTGTGATTTGAAAGGATCCAGAACAGCAAAGTGTTCATCTAATACCTTACACAGAGTAAATAAGCACAGTTATTTGAACCTTGCTTTGTATTTCTGTATGATTATTGTGAAAAGAAGAAAGATAATAGCAGTTTGCCATGAAAATATGACCCTCCCTTGAGGCACTCTTACCACTATCTGGTGGTGATTTGCACCCACTTATTGTATCCTCACAGGTTCCTCACAGGTGTGACTAAGAATTGAACCAAGAGTTGCTGGATTTGCTCATCTGCTGCAAAGCAGAGGGTGTGGTGACCAAGGCTTTGCTGTGTCAGCATAAGTTCCCCTGCACTGTGCATTGGGTTGGGGAACCAAAGGAGTTGACAACATTTTATTTTATTTTATTTTATTTTATTTTATTTTATTTTATTTTATTTTATTTTATTTTATTTTATTTTATTTTATTTTATTTTATTTT